>NW_005841934.1:615007-635088 GCF_000455745.1 Alligator sinensis
CTTTGCAAAGTTCCCACTTGTCTTCCGCTGGCTGCCCTGTTTGGTTGCTTCCCTATTTTGGAGCCTTCTCCAAAATAGACTTTCAATCAGTCGGTGCTTCATCAGGAGGCACGTGGCTGGCAGCTGCAAATGGCTCCTGGAATAGGCATGCAGTTAAATGGACTCTGATTTTACTGCTTTTCCAGTGAGTGAGGAGGCAACCTGTAGCCCAGCCACTCTAGCTTTCTCTGCGGGTTGGGTCTGCTCACACAACTCCTTTTACCATCAGTAAGACCTTGTGGGCACAGGGGCTATGCAGTCAGGCCCCAAATATGAAATAAAAGAGCCAAGAGTGTTTCATGAATTGCACTTGTTGAATTGCACTGCAGCTAGTTATTCTAGCACGTACACAGAGACTCAGGTCTCTTTACACCATTCAAGTATCATCCTCTGTCATAACCCCAGCAGGGGCTGGGTTTTTAAAAATTTATTAATATATTTTGGTTGAGCATTTACTCCATTCAGAGAATGCTGCTGCATGCTAGACTGGAGTAAAAAGCCTGGAGAGGATAGCTGCGGTGAGAGAGCAGATGGAGAAAAATGCAAAGCAATGCCTGGGAAAGGGAGGTGGAATCCAACCTGCTAGTTATCCCCATATCAGAACAGGGGGCAAGTATTTATTGGATTGAGGAGGCAACACATTTAAAATGAGCAGGGTTGGGTTTTTTTGACAGACCCTCAGATTAATCTGTGGAACTCATTGCCACAAGAGGATGTTGTTAACAACAATAATCTTGATAAGGAGTCACTAGATGAGGCAGGGACAAAGGTACTCACTTTGCTTCCCCATACGTGCTCACTTTGCTTCGTTTTCTTTAAGTGCTCCAAAAGTTGTGGCGGTGGCACGCGGAGAAGACGAGCCATCTGTGTGAACACCTTTAACGACGTGCTGGATGACAGCAAATGCAGTCAGCAGGAGAAGCTCACGGTGCAGCGCTGTAGTGACTTCTTGTGTCCCCAGTGGAAAACAGGGGACTGGTCAGAAGTAAGTGTCTCTTGTTGGGATGCTGAAGAGGCCTGTGCTTACGCGCCTCTCTCCAACCCTGCCTAGGAAGAGCCAAATCCTCTCTCTTCCTGCACACCCATAAGGTGGAGCCCATGTTATCCTGCTGTGAAAGGGGTTGTGTGAATTGGGGGGGTAGGAGTCTTGCTGCTCTGGAGCGACTTTCCCTGCCTAGTAGTGTCTTCAGTGCCTTAACCACACAACCGAGTTCAGCCTTCCCCTTGCACCGGAGCTAGGGATTTTGGAGACGG
The DNA here is from genome assembly GCF_000455745.1 of Alligator sinensis. Lineage (NCBI taxonomy): Eukaryota > Metazoa > Chordata > Crocodylia > Alligatoridae > Alligator > Alligator sinensis. Next base: position 616,301 of record NW_005841934.1, read on the forward strand.
TCCTTAGGGCAGCCTTTAGCCCAGGCTCTCATGTCTGTGCATAGACACCAACGCAAAGAAGCGATACAAACCTTGTTCTCTTAAAAAGAGCTGTGCTCCAGCTTTGGCATTGAAGAGCAAGGCCACGGGTGGGGAGGAGACTGTTTGCAGAGCTAACAAGGTTGGGGGTTCCCAGCATGGCAAGTGAAGCATGTTGCGAGGCCTTTGCAAGGAGGTAGCAAGTGCTCCTGTCCCCAGCGGGTCCCTCTGATCTCGCCCTGCACCTTCTACTTAGGCCTGTCCCCCGTCCCGGAGAAGCAATTCCCGGGACGCAATGTCAAGGGGAACGCTGACGATAGCCCTGTGGTAAAGTTACACCAGTGTTGATCTGGCTGCAGCCTCGCTGAAGTTATTGGAGATGTACCTCCGAACCTGGCTCAGATGATCCTGTAGGAATCATTAGTATTATGCACACTTCAGCTGCACGGTTTTACTACAAAGGCTATTCATAACCCTGACTTTTCTCCACGTTCTTTGGCTTTGTCTTTTTTTGACCCTGGTTGAGGGTTTTGTTTTGGGCCTGGTCATTCTCCTTTGGCCCCGCTCTGCACAAAGGGTCATCTTCTAAAAGGGACCCCTGTGTTAGGCTGGACTCGGGAGCATTCGGTGCATACCCGCTTCTGGGCCGCCAGCTGCTAAGTGGTGCTTGGAGGCAATCGGTTTTTGGCTCTCGGGCAGGTGCTCAGCTGGCGGCTGTCACCAGAGCCCCGGTACCATCAGCTGAGGCCTGGCCCTGAGCCTGAGGTCTGCTCCTTGCAGTGCTTGGTGACGTGTGGGAAAGGGCACAAGCATCGGCAAACCTGGTGCCAGTTCGGAGAAGATCGACTCAGCGACAGGTTCTGCAATCCGGAGACGAAACCAGATTCGGTGCAGACTTGTCAGCAGCAGGAGTGCGCCGCCTGGCAAGTGGGACAGTGGGGCCAGGTATGCCAAAGGACTCGCTCCCTTCCTTCTCCTGGGGCAACATGCCCCATGAAGCTCTGCCAAGCACTTTGGCAAAAGCTTGTGTCTAAATTCGGTGGTGTAACGGTGTTAATTGGTTTACAGGAAGGCACTTGAATTCAGCACAGGGCCGGTGAGGACAGCCCCTTGCCTGGGGGCTAAATTTAATGTGTGTTTATAGCAAGTGGGCCAAGGTTTTCTAAAATGGGTTTCCAAAGTTAGGTTATTAAAGCCACGGCGAAATAAATATCTTTGCCGTCCACAGCTACCTCTGCCTATAATCAATCATTTTTCAGATCAGTTAGGTTTTGTGCTGTGCTCCTTCCCAGAGGCAGAATAAGCAGTGGGTGTGTCTACATGTGCAATTAAAGTGAAGCAATGCATTCTGGAGCAGTTTGCGCCAGAGTAAAATACTCCCAGGCACAGCATCTACACATGCTTCTGGGACAGGAGCAATTTGAGCCAGGGTGGAGCAGGCCTGCGCTGGCAGGGGTCGCAGGGGGTCAGTCCTGGGCTGCAGGTTGTGGCATTGGGTGGTGGAGGGGCTGGCTGGGGCACAAAGGTAGCAGGCAGGAGTCTGGCCCCTGTCTGGCTGGGCTGACTGGGTGCAATTTACCCCAAGGTAAGATAGTATTGACAGTACTATCCCTGATAGTACTCTCCCTGGCTATGCTATCTTACTGCAGTGTGGATTAGTTTATTGCAGCCTAATACCGTTGCACGTGTAGATGGTGATGCTTTACTCTGCAGCTAATTAGTCTACTTTGCAGTTAAGCGCACATGTAGATGCAGCCAGTATGCATTGGTCTCTTTCAGAGTATTCTGCCTTCTTGTTTTTTCTCTAAAAACTGTAGCTAGCTGTAGCTTTTATGAGCTAGTTAGTTAACAAAGAGAAAAGTTATCCAGTCCGTATGCATTACTGGCCAGCAAAATTATTCACAGTCGTGTTATGTTGCTGGAAGTCTGCAGGTAAAGCGGTGTGACAGATTATAGTCTATTTATAGCCCACAGATGGCTAAATGATTTAAACACCTTTATATCTATGTATGAATGCGACAAATGAAGCATGCAGCTTTCTGATGGAAGTAGCGAATTAAATTTGACCTAATATTCTCTTGAAATGCCTGGAGCGGAGGAGGGAGGCTTCTTTTGTACGTCGTAGATATTGCTGCTTTTGCAGTGTGTTTCAAGTGTCTGCTGCTGAGCGTCCAGATCCGATCGCGGTTCAGACATGTACCCGTCTCTGTCTTGTGCCTTTCTCCTCCCAGTGCACGGCGACTTGTGGGCAGGGCTACCAAATGAGAGCGGTGAAATGCGTTGTTGGTACCTACGTCTCAGTCGTGGACGATAATGAATGCAATGCTGCTACCAGGCCGACAGATACCCAGGTAAGCGCTCCTGATTTGTCTTCATCTCATGTGCTATACCATGGCCTCTTGCAGGAGTAATAAAATACATTTCCTCTGATCTAATTGTTCCCGCTCACTGGCTCTAGCAAATCAATCCCATTGTAGCTCTGCTGACCTGAGCAGGGCAGCTCACCCGGGAGTATCTGTGAAATATCTCCTGGGGCATGAATTGGGAGCAGCAGCTGGGTTTGAGCCTAAGGGCTGCACCTTAACCTCTTGATAGCTGCATGCACCCATTGGCCAGCCCTGCTTTATATTCTTCAGTAGCCCAATGTGTTTCCACTTAATCTGGTGTGGGCCTTCAACAGGACTGTGAAATAGCAGCGTGTCCTCTCCATCCAAGTCATCCAGAAACAAAGAGGAGCTCAGCCAACGTTCACAGGACACAGTGGAGGTTTGGATCCTGGACGCCTGTAAGTGCACGCGGTGCTAAGAGGAGTCGGTGTTTCTTGTTTGCACTTGGCTTGGTTTCTGTGTTGATGTGCATGACGTGCTCTTCCCTAGTGCTCGGCGACCTGCGGGAAAGGCACGCGGATGCGGTACGTCAGCTGTCGTGATGACCAGGGCTCCGTGGCAGAGGAGTCGGCTTGCTTCCACCTCCCCAAGCCATCGGCGACAGAAGTGTGCAGCGTCACGCCTTGCGGGCAGTGGAAGGCCCTGGAGTGGAGCTCTGTAAGCAAGTGCAGTCCTTCTCGCAGTACGGCCTGTGCTTCCCATACGCTGCCCCTTGCTAAGAGGCACTTTTCCCATGCTCTCATTGTAACTCGGGGCCCCAGCATGTTGCATGTTACACTTAGACCATGTTAAGGGCACTTAAAATGCGAGCGTCCACATGCTAAAGTTTTGTAACGCGTGCTGAGTGCCGTCAGCATCTCAAAGTGATGCCACTTCCAGTGACAGTCAACTCTGGGCCGTTCTACCTGCTCATGTTAGGATAACTTCAGGTCAGTTGGCTCCATGGAGATGAAATGAGCAATTTGCAGTCCTCCAGCATCCCAGAATGCACTGCTCCCAGCCTCCCTCTCATGAGCAGGGATAGAGCCCAGGTGTACTGCTCCTAGCCGTGCCCCTGCTAGCCAGTCCTCTAGTTGCAAATCAGAGCTGTGCAGGGGGAAAAAAAACGTATTAACCTTTAATGTGCGACTGCTCACAGCACCTTCTAACTTTAACACCGCTTAACCATCCACAGATTTAGTAGGCTCTGATTGTACCAGGGAACTTCACCCTAAGTTTACAGGCATTTGGGGAGTTGAAGGTTGGAAACCGCTTTTATGTTAGCAGGAGTTTCAGGCTAAACAGGCTGGGAGTAATTGTCTCATGGGTAACTTGTTCACTGCAGTGCTCGGTGACTTGTGGCCAAGGCAAGGCCACGCGGCAAGTGGTCTGCGTGAATTACAACGACCAGCTGGTGGATCGCGGCGAGTGCGACCCTGAGGATCTCCCAGCAATGGACCAGGACTGCTCCATGTCTCCCTGCCACGATTATGGCAGGCCAATGCACCCCTTCCCCTACCCAGATCACCGGCTGAAACTCAACCCTGGGGGGAGTCTGAACCGACACCCAGGCCGCGCGCACATCCCCGGGGGCAGTCAGTGGAGAATCGGCCCGTGGGGTGCCGTAAGTGACCCGGGGTTTGTTTCCTCGCAGGGCTGGAAGGGAATCCTAAGGCAGCGTCTCATACCCAGGAATGCTTTGCCCTAAGGAGTTAGGGGCTGCTGTTCCTTATCCTCCACCTGGGGTCAATTTTACCCCCGTCCCTAGCTAGCTGCAAGAGCGCAGTCAGGAATCTGGGCCAAGCCTTCCTTCCTGTGCGGAAAAGGGCTCAACTGGACTAGGGCTCAACTTCCCAGCCAGTTCCTGGTCTTTTCCTGGTGCAATGCTGCAAATATCCAGCAGCAAAGCCCCATGCATGGGTTTTTATATGCAAATCCCTGGGGCAGCAGATGTAGCAGTCTGCTCTTCAGGAGTGTAATGAAGCAGAGGAAGATCCTATGCCATCCCAGTCAGTTGGATATTAGCAAGAGTGGGATTTTATACTTTAGTTTATATAGACTGCCTGTGTCAGGGCCATGGGCGTTACCTTTATCTGGTAACCACAGTGACTTTGGAGGGGGAAAGGAGGATTTTGCTTCCTGTTACCAGCTCGGCGCTCGTGTAGCCAAGCGCCCTGAAACGGTTCTGCTTGGGGAGAGGGCGCGGATGCACGAGCTGAGCGTGGACTCGAGGAGCCGTGGGCGCCTGTGTGTTTTGCAGTGCTCGAGCACGTGCGCGGGAGGATTCCAGCGGCGGGTGGTGGTGTGCCAGGACGAGAACGGATACCCCGCGGGCAACTGCGACGAGAAAGCCAAGCCCATCGAGCAAAGATCCTGCGAATCTGGCCCTTGTCCGCAATGGGCTTATGGCAGCTGGGGGGAGGTGAGACTCGTGGTGACACTTTGCTTTCTCTGTAGAAACATAGGTCAGGGCTTTCACTAGCAGGGCGTGTGAAGAACGGGGACGGATATTCTTGGCAATGGTTAGTTGTGTACTGAGAAGTGGGTCTGCGGTAAATGAGCAAATGCTGGAAACTTTTTTGAGTAAATAGGCGTAAAATTATTTTTCTGATCTTTGGGGTGGAGGGGAGCAGAACCGTGTTTGAAAGTGGTTTTTATTAAAAAAAAAACCCAGACTCTTCTTGCTCTGAAGCACCGTCTCAAATGAGAAAGTTCGGCCAGTTATAGTGGTGAGCGATTTTAGCTTAATATTTCTGCCTTTCTGAAGACAGACCCATGATCTGCATCTCGTGCAAAATCACTAGTCGCTTCTGAAAACCTCGTCCATTTTTAATTCCCGGGGCACGTTCTGGTTCTCACCAACAGCGACACAAAGGCCGTCACTGATTATGGTGGGACTTGGATGGGTTGGATCAGTGCCGATGTTCGGTGGGTAAAGAGCTGAGGTGGTAACTGCCTCTCCTGTGCTGCTTTGCTTTTCTCTAGTGCACCAAGCCATGTGGGGCAGGCACAAGGACGAGGCTGGTTGTGTGCCAGCGCCCGAATGGAGAAAGGTTTATGGATCTGAGCTGTGAAATTCTCGAGAAACCACCAGACCGTGAGCAGTGCAACATGCAGGAGTGCCCTCAAGACGCCGCCTGGAACGCAGGTCCTTGGAGCTCGGTACGATCATAAAATCTTTCTCTCTGTGAATCGTTTTTGGATGCTCCCTAACAGCAGAGTGAACGTGCTGAAAGCCGAGGGGCTAATGCTGCGTGTCATAAAACTGCACTTAAGGATGATTATTTGCAATAGGTTCAGAATAACCCACGTTCAGAGGGGCTCGTGCTAGCAAGCTAACTTGCTAGGTAACCAAGTGCCAGCCCTCTGCATTACGGATCTTGGTTGTGAGTGAGTTCTTGCCGTGCAAATGGAAACCTGGCGTTTCGGCGACACATTTCAGTTTGCGGATATTTAAGGTTGATACGTTGTGCACGTATGTTCTCTGCAAAAAATGTGATGGCTATGGGAGACTTCTGGTGCTAACCTGCCTTCATTCACAAGTAAAGTGCACGCGTGTGTATGTCTGTGTGCATGCATCCATCACAGATCATATATACGTGTACCTGTGCGCGCACAGCTGTACTGAGAGCCCGTGCCCATTCACACGTACGTGTCTTAATATAAACGATATATGTATTCCTGTTTGTGTAGATGATGTGTGTGTGCCTGTGAGTTTATACATATCATTACATACAAAGCCCAGAGTCTTAGTGGCGGAGCATACAGTGCCGCTGCTAAGGGGCTGTGCAAAGGTGCCTTTAAACTATTCTTGCATGTTTTTCTGATCCTGGACAGTCTGTGCACTGGTCCATCCCTAACCTCTGCTCCAAGTTATGCTAGCTGCCAGTTGCCCCGGAGAGCTTTTCTAGTAGCTAGGAATCAAGAAAACATATGGAAACGCTTTTGCCCCCTGGCCAGTTTCCAACCATAGGAAAGGGGACGGAATAGGAGCAGTTATACTGGTTCTTTGCCCTAGAAGTGTCCTGCTTCCCTGGGGTGGGTGACCCTCCATGGCAATAAAGAGCAAAATGGCCCTAAGAAATCCTGCAGCTTCCAAATTCTACCTGCCTGGCATGGGACATTTGTGCTCCTTTAAATAATCTTCACCGCCTGAGGACAGGTGCAATCTTAGTGCTCCAGGATGGATGCTAACAGGTGCTCTTCCACTGCTGCGAGTGAGACTATTCTAGGTTACTATGAAAACCACTGACGTTGCCCACTTTGAAGTCACCTACAAATCAGTGTCAAGGTTTTATTGTACATTTTGCCGTAATGTAGTTAAAGAAGGTTTTAAAAAAAAAAAAGGTAATTTGACTCGAAAGCACTTTATCAAGGAGAGGCCTACTTGTAATATATAGACTTCTTTTCATCGCTGTGGTTTTTAAACGCCTTATTGCTGGACTATATCTTCACCGTAGCTTCTGTGGATGCTTTTGGTAACATTTCTACTATTTTTTATCATACCTCAGTGAATTCTGTGATAGCCATAAAACTGATGACTGGTATTTATATGGTGCTTCATCACAACAAGGGACAGCGATATGAACTATTTAATTCGAGGTGCTAATGTATCATTTATGTGCTGATAGTTGGTGCTAAAAGTGACTGAGCTGAGCACAACTAGACACCCAGTGCAGTTGATTTAATCCCCAAAATGCTACCTTTAAATTGCTGCTAACCTTTGTTTCATGTGCTTGAACGTTTGCAAGAACGGAAGGGTACAGACAGAGGGTTATGTTGCATTTTGTTGTAATTTAGCATTTGGCATTTTCACGACAGCTGTTCAGGAACAGACTGTAACGCCGTGTTCAGCCCTGCCGTAACTCCCAGCGGGCTCATGCCCACTTGCCCAGTGGCTGGATCTGAAATACAGGGCTCAATCCTGCGTGCGTTACCCAGGCAAACCTCCCATTGATTCCAGGTGTCACTGAGCCGAGTCAGGTGTGCAGAAACAGCATCACAGCACATAGGTATGTATGGTAGGAGACTGCAGTCTTAGCCTGTGTCACGCGATGGGACTGTCGGCTCTTTAGTGGAGAGTCTTGTGGCCCAGGTCCTCAGTAGGAGCTTCCCCTTCTTCGGCATGCCTTTCTCATGCCAAATTTCCCACTAGAGAAAGATTTGCAGGGCTGAATCATTCTTCTTGCAAGTACAGTTACCTGATTTTTTTTCACATCAATTCTGTAAACTGTTACTTGGCTCAAATTGGGTTGGAGTGACCCTGGAGCTGTGTTGGAGAAACTGGATTAGACCACCTGTGAGCTCAACAAGGAAACAAGGCTTTGCGTCTCTCCTGAAAAACATAATACATATGCATCTACCTCGTTTTGATATTACTGTGTGCTACTACTGTAGGCAGTAGGGCAACGTCCAGTTTTAATTGTTAGGATCCTATCACCTCACTTGCTTCTAGCTCTGTCCTTGATTTGCAAACATCATTCTGCAGCTGATCCTACTTCATCTGGTTAGATGGAGTGTCACTACCGTATTTTTGGTCACTTTTGAAACAAGAGTATAGTATTAGCTGAAACGTTTCAGCAGTTTGGATTTATGTATTTATGTAACAAAGTGTATTTATTTTTCCAATATTGTTATTTAATTTTATATAAATATTGCATACCTTTCCAATGTCTAATGTTAATGTTGAACAATGAAAATTAAAGACAAGTAGAACATAATCGTGAATGAATTTGTATAATGATTTCTTGGGTCTTTTGCCAAACTACGATGATGCACTTAATGTGGTTAAAAGATAGGAAAACTTTTAGATTGGGTAATATAACACTGGACCTTCTGTCGACACTCTTATTTTATGTCCTTCAACTGGAACAGCTAATGCTTATTTCCTTTTGACTAATGCTCTTGCCCCAAGACATCTAGGGTGAATTCTGAAGTTCAGGTGATTAATTTAATGGAAGTAGTTGACTGGATAAGCTTCATGCCTGATTGCCTGAAATTAATTGTATAGAAGACCAGACTATTTACATTAAAGTGCCCAGTAGCTTCACAGAAGCAAACACCTTTTAGACGAACACCTTGCTGGAGTCATTTGACCCCAGTACTTTTTCCTGCCATGGCAGGGGGTCAGACTTGATGATCTGCTCAGGTCTCTTCCGACCTGACCAACTATGAAACCTGTCCTAGGGACTGCAGGCTGTAGTCCAGAATAAAATGAAATAACAGTTGTGTGGGAAGACGCAGCTTGATCATATGAGATGACCAGCATGAAAAGTCCCGAGCACTGACATGATCGCACATTCGAGAGGGATGAAAAGAATCCCCAAAGCAAGCAATACCTTTAAACTCCCAATTTATTCTGGCAGGCAAGTTTCTTTGGGCAAATCCGGTATCTTTTATTAAACCAGCTAATTTATTCTGCAACTTTTTGCTATTATTCAAGTGCCGAGGTATCATAAGCATCATGGTAGAGACTGCCTTTGGTTAATGTAAGGCTTTAGTAGCAATACCAGATTTACAAAAACATCCTTCAAATCCAGGTGTATAATTCAACTGGCTGTCAATGAATAACTTTTTATACACTCGCTAGCAGGGCGAGGGACTCCTAACATGCTTTTAAAAAATCAGGTGGGTGGTCACCAAGTATATTCGTCAGTACACTTAAGTGTGAGGATGGATCCATGTAGCCAAACAGTACAGCAAAGACTGCAAAACCTCTGGTATCATCAGAGCTAAATGCTTACTGAATTTGGCAGGCTTCAATTTTCAGTCTGTGAGTAGAGAACTCCCACTGAAACCAGAATGAGTTTTTCATACTGAGACCTTGGTGGATCAGGCGCTAGGATAGTGGAAAAGAGCTTGCCAGTCATCCGGTTGCTGCATGCATGCAGATTGATGTAGCCGTTCTCTCGTCTTCTTGCTGTGCGAACATTTCTTCTGTTCGTGGGAACTGCATAAAAACGTGCAAACCACATTGTGGCCCTAATTTCATCGAATCCCTGGTGGTAAACCACTCTGAGCCATAAAGCCCATAATGCATTTTTGCAACAGCATGTGATTCGCTGGATGCATTTTATCAGCACCCTGCCAGCAGCATAGACTTTGGGTGGCGAAATCGTTTTTTAAAGTAGCAGTGGAAGTTATAAACGAGTGCAATAATTAGAGCAGAAGTAATCCATGTATTTGTAGGTCTTAAGAAAATAAGTGATTGAGTTAAGCGCGTACTGTGATAGATAGCGCAACGCTACCTTGATGTAATATTTGCATAATGAAGAAATGACTTATCACCATCTTCACAAGTCTGCTTGCTTCTCTCCTAATTAAAATACGTGGTGGGTCAAATTAAGCAGTTATTTTGCATAGCGCTTGGTTTCAGTGGTGTATTTCATTGGTGCTGCATGCCACTTGGGCCTAAATCTGTCTTGAATTTGGCCTGCTGACTAGCTTGCATGTAATTTTTTGTATAATGTTCCCATTTTAAACTTAATCTCCCAGGCCATTGCGCAAATAGGTCTTCTCATTTTAAAAGAATAATGGTCATTCAAGAGCTATCGCCAACAGAACATTTATGTAGACCTTGGTGCCTGCAAAACTAAAGCATCAGGCTTCTCTCGTTAAGAAATCTGCCGAGTCATTGATGGTTACTATTTAATTCTTGGATAAAACAAAAAGAAATAAAAAGGTGCTGAGGGAACCAAGACCCATGCCACTAAATGTTTCCTCCACCCAACCCATTTTGTAGGTTAGGACCCTACACTACATGCCCCTTTTGGAGGCTGCAGTACTTAGCTGCCCCCAAATAAGTTTCCCGCACGTGTGATTGTTGTTGTTCTCTCCAGAGTAGCATTAGCAGGGTGCCTGGCGCTTGACAGAGATGTGAAGTTTCCCTGCTGGGAGGATCTTAAAATCTAAGCAGACCGAGTACAGATGAAGGATGGGAGAGGTAATGTGAAAAGCAGAGGCAGAGTGAATGAAGAGTTCTCGGTTTCAATGTGTCGGTTTCAATGGTGATTTTGTTATTGCAGAAATGTGTGTAAGGAATCATATAGCACCTAAGTAATGTGGCTGTCACGGCAAATTCATTTTCTGCAGGAGAGAGGAGAATAGCAGAATTACATACACTGTGAACCAAATCTGCCCCCATTTATTGCTCATGTCTCAGGAAGAGCTGACATGATCGCTGCTAAGAATAGGATCGGCAAAATGCTGTTGAAAAACAATTGGCTCCCTGTGACCCACATGCAGTTAGGCCTTTTATGGAAAATGGATGGAGATTTTTGCAAAATCAGAAGGTCACAGAGAGATTTAAAGGCACAAATGACAGGTTCCCAGTGCATCCGCTGGCCTCGTGGTCTGTATTCTTCCCAGCTGTTCTCGGCTGTTTTCTTTCTTCCCCACCACTGCCCCTTTACAAGTGCACACAGCAGACAACCGTATAGGCAGCAGCTGTCAAGGCAAAAAGTTATCTGCATCATGCCAAGAGGTTACAGCATTGCTATTCCTGCCCCAAATTGAGCTAACATCAACCCTAAAGAGATGGCCTGGAACATCCCAGGTTAGCATTCTGCATGGCTGGAGGGGGAGTTTCCTTGGCTTGCTTCGTTTTTGGTGGGGTTTCCAAGTCCATATATCCCATGAATCCCCTAAATCACCCTGTCCCTTCATGAAAACCTTTGGCTGATCCACTTGGGTTTGCTCACGACAGCCGTGAGCTCTCCGTGCCGTGCACTGTGTAGGTGCTCTGTGTAGGTGTTCAGCCTTTCCAACTCCATGTGCGTCCTGCATGCATAGGTAGAAAAGGAGCGTGGCTGGCAATTGTGGGTCCTAGATCAGGATGAGCTTTTTTGCTTCAGTTCATTGCTTTGTGTCTTGACTCATGGAGCATTGGCTCCAGTCTACAATTACAGCATTGTGAGAGAGTGCAGTTGAGTTTATGGTGCCTTTATCTTTGTTCCCCTCCCACTGAGGGCAGCAGAAACCTTACCACTACTTTTCTTCACCTGGAGGCCATCGGGATTTAGTTGTCATCCCTCTTCTTGTTCCTCACCTCCTGCTTGAATTTTGTCTTGGGTGTAACTTTTGCAGAGGGAATCCCATATGAGCATCTCTTATGCCTCAGCCTGCCGTTTGCTTGCTAACCTCATCAGCTATTGATGCCACTCTGACTTCCTTGGGCTTGATGTAGGTCCTTAATTTGGGTTGAAATGGGCACGTCTACATGTTCCTTAATGCACTGTAGTTACGGTACGTTAAGTTTTAGTACCACTAATGACAGGTGCTAATTTAATGTGCCATAATCAACACTACCGCACATTAGCACAGGTGAACATTTTTTTGGTGATGCTACTGTGCATTAGACTAAATCTACAGCTCATTAGCATGGGCTTTGCCCACCACACTAATGCACATTAAGTATCTTGTGTAGATGCACCCAATGCCATCTAAATTACCACTATTTCCACCAGTGTCAGATCTCAGTCACCGTGTTGTTAAATGTAGATATTAGGTAAGAAATTATTTGCCGTCAGCGTCTCCGGTTCAGAGAAAACTAATTGCTGGCACTTCAGTATCCTTGGCTGTCTTACCTGACATGCCAGTGTCACTAAGCCACCCGCCTTGTCTCCAAACTAGAGTATTAGGATTTCCCAGAATTTCTGCTTCTGACCCGAACAGGGTCACGTCGTCGTTTCACAGCATTGAGTACCACCAAGTTGATTATTTCGGGGAGTCTTTCTTCCAAGACCACAGAAAACCAACTCACTGCAAAAACATTGCTGCCATTGCCTTCGTGGTCAAATGCTCATTGCCGCAAATTTGGGTCAATGCTTAGTTGTCCTTGACCAAAAATCCCCCTTCGCTCCCTGCCTGCTGCGTGCTATTTCCCTCTCTCAGCTCAGCGTCCTGTTTTCAAAGTTGTCATGTATCTTCTGCTCCTAAACTGGTGAGCAATGGCTCTTTTCAACCCACCTTTCTGTCACCTGGCTATTGCATATCTGCACACGTACACGTGGCAGTTTTGGACACCAATGGACGTCATGCAGGGGTCCAGCATTAAAGAAAGAAACAACACAGAAGCCCAGGCCTGCTGCAGCTACAGGCTAGGGTTATTTTTAGATGCCTTGTCACTTATGGTGCAGATAAGGGGTTGATTTCTATTGTATCAGTGTGTCCCAAATGGGGTGGCATGATTGCAGAAGTAATGTATTCCCTCTAAACTCAGGTTGGAAACCGTGGGGTGTCACTAGATTGTTTGGCCGTTCTTTTTCAGATCAAACTGGGCCTCCCCGGTCTCATTGAGACTTGGGCACCTATGTCACCCTGCTTAAGACCCTGAAAACCCATGTTGGCAAAAGGTGCACTTTTTGTGACTTCCTCCTAAGAAGAAGGCACAGTCCAAAAGTCTGCAAATGGTGCATTGCACGCCACTTAGTCACCGAATAGGTGCAAAAGGACCTGGCCCTTCAGAGATCAGGTTGCTCTAAGAGTTTTTTCAGTCATGTAATAATAGATGCATCTAGAGGCAGAGCAGATTAGCTCTGCACTTGGTCATGCCACTGTTGGCCATGCTATTTTATAGACCAGCCCAAGCTTGTACATTCATAATGCCCCTGGCAATGCTGTCCATCCTTCCAGGAACCAATAACCCCCGTCCTAGCCCCCGCCAGCAGCTTTCAGTCATTGATGTGATCACACAAAGCGAGGTCCAAAGGTGCGAAGGGTGTTATTTGCAAGCAGGTTTGCCATAGTAATGTCATAATTCTTTGCTACTTTCTGTTTCAGCTCCTCCTTTAGTCCCCTGTCCCCCCGCTCCATGAGACGGGCATTGGCTGGTTCACGTACTGGTCCCTGGTGCATATTGCCATGACTGAGAACAGAGAGATATTATAGTTTTATCAGCAAAATGATTTCAGGCGGTAGGGTAGGTACTGCCTTCAGTTTTATTTGCTGCAGTGGCTGGCTCATCTGTGGATACATATGGAGTCTGATTTCATAACGAGTTAATCCTCATTCCACTCTGCAGGAGGAAAAAAAAATGAATAAAGCAGCAGCGGCTGTCACTTGTCTACCAGGGACCATTTGTCTCCCCGGGACCATTTGTCTCCCCAAATGCTGATTACCCAGACAGTAATTTAAACGTGTGCTAGATTGCAAAAAAAACCCGTTGAGAGCAGTAACGTGGAAATAGATTTTTCTAAGGATGAGGTGCAAGATGCATGTCTTCAGGTCGGATCACAGGGCTGTGATCTTTGCAACCTGTTTGCCCACGTTGCCAATTTATACCCTAGACTGCAATAATGGCCGTTTGCTCCTTGCTTAAGTACTGGCAGCAAGGGCAAGACGTTCCTGTTTTCTTTACAAACGGGCATGTGTTATTATAAGGGAGGTTCACCATATTTATAATTTATGTATTGACTCTTCGGTTCTGTTGGTAATGCAACAGGGCGGCACATCTCATTGCAAAGCCACTTAAGGCTTATTCATGGCGTTTTGTACTAACTTGGAGATAAGGCCAGTGGGTTTGCTGCATGCATCATAATTTGGTCGGTACAAAGGAACATATGCCGGGCTTTGGAAGGGGTTTGATCAACAGCGTCTTTTCATGTAGAGGAGGGAGTGGGGCTCCCTCTATAACTCTGGACCATGCAGTCGGTCTCTTGTGCCTTGGTTCTTCCTCTGTAACGGGGGGGAGTTTGTTTGCACCCATCCTCTACCAGCTCACCTATTTAGGATGCGGGCTGTTTGGGACAACAGGTCTTTTTCCCCCCCCAGTGTGTTTGCATAGTGCCTAGATCCACGAAGCCACCTTCTTGAATGGAACCTCTACAATACAAGTGGTTTCTCCTAATAATGAAAGCAAAGGGTTAGTTAGAGCTACTCGAACTGAAGCCTTCTTAAAGCATGTTCATTACTTCTTCTTTAAGCTCCCGTAAGCACAGACTCCTTCGGGCCCCCTCGTACCAATTGACACAGCATCTGGTTACGGCAGCACAGTCCTGCCTATGCAGCCTGGTTGGCTTCGATACCCGGCGTGTCATTATACAGAGCATTATACAGAGCATAACAGCATGGGGAGCAGATTGCCACAGACAGCAACAGCTACTGAACCCAGGGCGCTCTTTGAAAACGAACCAGGAGAACTTCTGCAAGGAAATATGGCAGGTTACAAATGTTACACGGGTGCTGTAAGGAGAAAGATAGGCTAGCTTTGTCCTGTACGATAGCATTATTGAGAACAACCTGCTGCCCTCAGATATGTATATTTGAGTCTCGATCCAAAGCCCAATGGAGAATTTTGTGGCTAACTGAATGATATTTGCCCAGGCCACATTTTTCCCCAGTCTTCACTAGTTTGGGTTGCGGGTGCCCGTCGTTAGAGGCATAAGCCGTGCTGCGTCAGATTCCCCAACTGAAATTAATGATGATTTTTTTTTTTTTTTGCTTGAAAAATGGGTCAATTGAGACATGTGGAGGGGCTTGTTGCAAAAATGTAGGTGATATTTTCATGGCGGCAGGTTTTTTTCCATCAACCTTTGAAATTGCAACGAAAGGTCCCATTGAAAACAGCATAGGTACATTACAGCCTGCTCCTGCCCCTACTTCTGATGCATAGATTGGGGTTGGGGACGGAGAGGAATGGGTTGCATGGTTAAACTACTATCCGCTGGCTAGAAAACCAAAGATGACATCAAATTATTTTGACGATAGGGGATTAGAGTAGCTCGCCTTCTAGATATGCAAGCAAAAGCTGCCCGCATTCGCACTCAAGGAAGCCCATCAAATGCAGCAGGGAGAGAAGTTGGTCTGCTGTGCTTTTCAGCATATCTGCTAGACAGATAAAAGGAATAAAGGTTTTTTAGCATCTGGCATGTGCAGTGTCTTTCATGTGCAATACAACCCCCCCCTTCATACCTATTCATTTTTCATTCCTCCCATTTCTCGTACAGTGTCGATGGCAGCGGTCACAACCTTATTAGATACATAGCACCCATCGTTTGACTCGAGACGCTCTCCATCACTGGTGTGAATTGAGCGGCACCCCATTTCAGACGCTAGTTTCTTTATTGCAGGGCTCACATCCTTGCACAGGGGACAGGGCAGCGGCCAGGCAGGTGCTTCAGCACCCTGGTTGAGAGTCACTGGCCCATGGGAAGTAAAGTATGGTTTAAAAGCCTTGTCTAAACTCTGGTGCCAGGGAATAAATGGCAATTTTTGTCTCTACCACTGCTTCATTTGCTGTCTCCGTAGGATAAAGATAACCCTCTCCATTTCACATGTAAATACCTTGCACATCGTCTGGTCCACTACCGGCCTCTGACGCTGGCTGCAGAAGATGTAACAGGAACACCACCAGTGCCACAAATGTGGGATAGTTTTATATGAATAATAATGCATCTAATCAAGCATGTGCCTACCTTTTAAGCAGGTGACTATTCAATGGAATTGCTCAGATGCTTGAAGTCGGGCGCGCGCTACAATACCTGGCCAAATTGAGATCCACAAAACCCTTGAGCACTGCATGTTTGTGGAGACTGTATATTGAAAAAAAGATTTCAATAACTATTAAGATTTTCAATCTGTGTCTAACTGGGCAGAATTGATTCTTATCGTTGTGTGGCACTTAATGCTGAACGCAGCAAATCCTGGACCAGGTTTCCAGCGCATCTCATTGCAAGTGGCTCAGTTTGGCTGCACTAATGGGGGTAGTTAAGTGCAACTGCCCGCCACGGTCTGGCAGCAGTTGTAGTGGAGACGGCCACCTGAAAATCGTGAGTGTTTTATCTAGCAGAGGCAAGAACATAACGAAGAAACGTAAAGCTTGTGAATTTTCCCCTTTTGTTTCACTGCACGCTTTTCAGCGACGATTCTTAGAAAGGGGACGCGGATGCTTGCAATTAATATCATCCGAGAAGGGTGGGAATTTAAACCTGCAGGGATTGTTTTTAATTTCTTCTGAAAAGTTGCTCCTGGCAGAGTCTGATAAGGATCTTTTTCGTCTGGGTCTTTTCCCTCCTTTCCTGAGAGATCTGATTACCGTTATCTTTGGGCATCCCTTTGGTGATCATTGCAGCTTGCTTTCATTATATCTGATACCGCCCAAACTGCCAGACTATTGCACGGTGTCTGTAAAAAGCAGCCCGAGCAGCTTTCTTTGACATCATGTTTCTATGTAGAATTAACTGTATTTCTGGTGGTATTTAGCTATTCTGCACTGAAGCTAGCTGGTCGTATGCAGGTAGGGTGAAGGATATGGAAAATATAAGTTCAAATGGCCAGCTCTTGATAACATGCATAAACCTACTTGCAGGCTCTTAAGCCCATAAGTGATTCTAATTTTTGTGTCTTTTGCATTGAAAAGCTTGTTTAACTCTGTGCCAACTAATGCAGTCGGTCCAATAAAAGGTAGCACCCAAAGAAATTCTTGCCTCTTGTATAAACTTTGAGTAACCTAAAAGGACTTCCCCATCGGAAGTCCTGGGATCTGCTGCAGTCTTCCCCTTTTAGAGGAACCTTAATAAAGAAGTTGCCTCTTCTCTTCCAGAATCTATGAATAGGAAAGGCCGTAAGAAATAAGCCGGCACAATTCACGCATACTTGGTAAATGAAGATTATCTTCCTAATGCTTGAACTCTGAAACGGAAAGCAAATTTCTGTGGAAATGAAAATGCCGGTCCAACAACAATAGAGCAGGATATTGCATTGCAGAAGGTGTTTGCTTTGCAATCTGAGTTACAGTTGCATGGACCTGCATAATAAGGAAGTATTTTTAGTTTTGCTTAAGTATATTCAATTCAGATTTTTTTTTTTTTAAAAGCAACTTAAAAGATGCCTATTGAAGGCTCTGGACATCTTAATGCAATTCATCATAAATACAATTAAATTAAATCTAAGCCCAAAAGAATTGATTCTGAGCTTTTTAGGGACATCACTGTGTTTTTATTCTATGTGCCAAGCACTAGGCATGGTGCTGGTAGTATTATTTCATGATTTTTAATGTAGTGGACATAGCTTCTTTATAACAACACTGTTCCTCTGTGCTTATTTTTTTCCACCCCAAACATTGCCACAATCTGCTTGAGTTGGAGATGCAGAAAGGGGAAAGTTAAACTAGAAATCAGCCTCCACAGGGATTTGAGAGAGAAGCAGCCACGTAGTTTCATTTCTGTGCTGCCACGGATAAGATCCAGGTTACGCTCCTGATCTGACAGCTGACTCAGCCTGATGGTAGTGGAGCGGGACTGTTTGCTACTCACAAGCCCCTTTGCAGGTGTACAGACAGGAAGGATTTTTGCAGCATGTGGTTGGTGTCAGGGAGTAAAAGGCTTGCAAGAAAGGTTCATGCTTCATTTAGGCAAGCATCTAAGACTTTTTTTTTTACCTTAGAATGGCCAATCCTGCCAAATTTTGACTTGCTTCCTGCTCATTTCATGGGAGTGATTTCATTTTGCACTGGTACAGCTCCGATCAGTAGTTGGCCCTTAAAACCCTGTGTTTGCATCTCATGTCCATGGAAGCTGCATCTGCAAACCAGTTGCTGTGGCTCATGCTAACTTTCTGGGTTGTGCACTTTCCCACACGGAGGGCAGCTTTCCATGTAGCTTGAACCCTGAAATGTTGCAGATCAACGTGACAAATTTTGCACCCTCCCTTTGGACCAACGGGAGCATCCTCCTAGGATTTGGGCATCATTTTCATTATGACGTTTGTCTAGGATTGGAAACGGGCGTTTCTGGAGGGGACTTTTCAACTGCAGTCGAGTGAGCTCACAGCTTGGGCGAAGGATGGGCGTGATCGGTTGGGAAAACCGTCCTTTAAGATCAACAGGCCCTATTAGCATGAGAATGTTGGCTCTACCTCTGGGGCTGGATCCAAAGATTATTTAAGTCAGTAGGAGTCTTTCTATTGACATCCGTGAGCTTTGAATCGAACCGTTATTTCACAAAGTGCGAGTGCCTAAATTATACCCCTGTCCCCATTACTTTGAAGTGTTTTCCACCAAAAACCCGTGAAGAAGTGTTCTTTGTCCACTTCGTATGCTTTAAAATAGACAAGGTCAAAGCTTACCTCACCGTGGCATTTTAGCTGACAAACCCTGTAAGCAGATGGCCTTGTTTCAAGCTGTGGGAAGAGTCCTGTTAATGAAATGCAAAGTTCTTCCACTGTTAGAAATGAAAGATTAGTCTGAGCGTACCACCTCACTGAGCAGCATCCATAAATCAGAGGTCCAGCTTATTTTCTGCAGGTAGCCCACATATGCTTCAAATCTGTGCACCCTGTAAAGGTTGGAAATACTCGAGAAGAATTCAAAAGCAGGTATAATGCATGCTTTGTGCAAAGGCTTTTCAATCTCAGACCCTTGGTGGCATTTGATTATTCGTCCTACCGTCACGTCTGCCTGCATGGAAG
>NW_005841934.1:635172-635652 GCF_000455745.1 Alligator sinensis
TGATTCAGAATGTGTGAGAAAGCAGATATGTGTGTTAGATCCACCTATGCATATGCTCAGCTGTCTATTTTTAATTTATATATATTTGTAAAAGACCACAAACACAATCAGTGCCAGATATCAGCTTGAGGTGTTATAGTCAAGCATAAGCAAAATTTGCCCAATGTAACAAGTAACTTTGGACGTGCAAATATACCTGCACGTCTGTGCTTTTCCCAGAAGGAGAAAAGTACCATCTAATAGTTAGAACATATCTCTTGGACTGGCATCCTCGGCAGGAAGAGATTGCTGCATTACATGTACAACCTCAGCTCACTAAGCACCTTGTCCCTAGTATGGGACACAGATCCTTTCTCTGCCAAAGTTTAACCAGGCTATAAAATGGGAATGCAATACCAACCGTACCTGCTTGTACCACTGTTCTTGGAATAGTTGCAGGAGGCTTTCAGATCCTCAGAACAGCGCTGTGTGTCAGCGCAG
>NW_005841934.1:635662-636783 GCF_000455745.1 Alligator sinensis
GGTAAGGGAAAAATGTTTGAAAAAAATTGCAAATAGGAGACATGCTTTGACACAGACTGGAAGGGTAAATACTAAGCAACTATATGACTAGGAGCAATGCCCTCATCCTGCAACAGAGGAAGTGTCTGACTATGAGGGTAGTTTGAACAGCCTACCTCGAAATATTGCAGAACCTCCATCCTAGGAAATTTTCAGGGGTAGGTTAGACGGACATTTGACTGGGATAGTTTCGTCCGGGAGGACCCTGCTTTGAGCAGAGGGCTGGACTAGATGACTTCATGAGGTCCCCTCCAGCCCTACTTTTCTATACTCCTATAACTTTTTTCATGTTGTTCTCACTGTTTTGTTTTGCAACCAAATCACCATTCCTTGTGCAGAATACCTACTGAAGAGAGTCAAAGTTGTAGCGATGGCAAAATTTAGTACAAAGAGATTAAGCAGAAGCATAGGAAGTGAGGGCTGGAAGGGACCTCAGGAGGTCACATCTAGTCCAGCCCCCTGCTTAGACAGGATCAGCCCCAACTAGATCATCCCAGCCATGACTTTATCAACTTGCATTTTAAAAACCTCCAAGGATAGAGATCCCACCATCTCTCTGGGTGACCTGTTTCACTTCTTTACTACCCTCCTTATGAGAGAGTTTTTGCTAATATCCAACCTCAACTTACCTTGCTGCAACTTGAGCCCATTGCTCCTTGCTCTGTCATCTGCACCACTGAGAACAGTCCAGCTCCATCCTCTTTAAAGCCAACTACCTGAAGAGGTAGTTGATGGCTGCTATTAAATCCCCCCTCAGTCTTCTCTTCTCCAGGCTAAATAAACCCATTTCCCTCAGTCTCTCCTCACCAGTCATGTCCTCCAGCCTCCAAACCATTTTTGTTGTTCTCTGGTGGACTCGCTCCAATTTGTCCACATCTTTTCTGTAGTGGATAAAAGCACTGGAAAGCACTTGGCTATAACCATGCTTGTGCCCAGCCATGTTTAATTTTTAATTGCATTTGCTTTGAAGTTGGGTTATTTTAAGACTGGGATACAGTTTTCATCAAAACGTTGAGTTCGCTGTAAGAGCTCTGCAGCCGGCTAAAAAAAGAAGATGGTATTTTCACGGTGGATCCATTCCT
>NW_005841934.1:636793-645408 GCF_000455745.1 Alligator sinensis
GAAACTTTGGCAAAAGCAGTCAGGCAAAAAAAACCCTTTTTTTTTTTTTTTGCTGAAATTATTACAGCAAAAAACCCCACAAACTGTAATAATTTCAAACCCTCCTTGTTTTGGAAAAAGTGACTGCCCTGAGGCTGTGTTTGAATGCAAGCCTCTGCAAGGTGCTGGTGGGCACATGAACAGTTACTGCAGGGCAGCTGATGCATGGAAGGACCCCACTCCCTATTCATTCACTATAAATTATGGATTTCTTCTTACTTTATGTTGCCTTGCAAGATAGACACATTGCACAACACAGAGGTTGATGTAGGTGGAGAGTCCATTGGGTGAGAACCTAAATATTAGGTGCTGGACCTCTACTCTTTGCAGCCGGTAAACATCTGTAGTCTTTTTTTTTTTCAAGAGCAAGGGTTGGCGTTGACCTCAGGTTTTCCATTCCCCATTCCCATTTGTTGTATGATCCTTCAATCTTGCTCTGGGGCAGTTGCATTTCTGCGTCGCATTGGAGTCTGCAGGTTCAGGTCAGGCACCACTCCAACAGAGTGCATGTTTCAAAGTTGGGTCTGTAGTTTGTAAAGCAGTTGAGGGTCCTCTGGGATGAAAGGAGTCTGTGCAACGGTCTCTGTCAGGCTCCTGTGGTCATCATTAGGCATAAAGGAGCAGCTTTCTGGCCACTCTGACCAGTGCATTTTCCAAGTGATGGGGCAGGCTTGAGAAATATGAATCTGAACTTGCTCAAAAACCAGGGGTGTTCAGGTTTTGGTGTTAACATGTCATAGTAGAAGGTTTGGGCGTTAACATGTTATAGTCTTATAGTGAGCATGTATAAGGTTTTGGTTTTAATGTGTCATAGTAGAAGGTTTTGGTGTTAACATGTTATAGTGACTGGGCTAGAGGCCAGGTCTAGACCTAGACTTCCAAACACTGTTTGCATCTTGGTGGCCTTCTTGCTGTAGGGCACCAAGGACTGGGAGATCTGGGTTTAGCACCATGGACTTCCTGTAGGATTTTGGGCAAGTCAGGTCAAGCCAGCCCCACAAAGGCATGCAGGTGCCTACCTCCCATGGACTTCCCTCTCTTTTATTTCAGTAGAAGTTATGAACCCAAACTCCCAGACCCACTATACTGAACCCTTAAATCCTGCTCATCCCTATCCAGATGAGTGCCTAAGTACACAACTGTGGCCTACAAAATGTCTAGGCCTATATTTCTGACCTTGGCTTATATCCTTTGTTGCCTCTCCGTAGTTTCTTTTATAAGCTCTTCAGGGCAGTGATTCTCTGACTCCTTGTTTGTGCATATCTAGTGGAACAGAGTCTGAACGATGCTTGGGGCTGCTGGGCAGGACTGTAATTAAATTATTAACAGATGGGGTTGGGCCTGATCAAATGTTAGATCTAGTGGTGTCTCTACAAAGCTCATACATATACAATCTTCATCCCCTCTCCTCCCCACAATCCTCTTATTTCCAAATGGTGTTGGCGGGGGAGGAGGATTTGGGCTGGAATTTTAGTTCTTAGCAAAAATACAGAGTGACTTGAAAAGGAAAAAGGAGTCTCCAGGTTTGTGAGGCTTTGTATGTCTCCGCTGCCCCGCAGTCCTTCTAAAAACCAAGCACAGGAGAACGGTTATGTAGCGAGATCACCGAAATAGCATGTTTGCGCTGAAGGATTAAACCAGGATGTTTGTGGTATAACATGTAATGACTTGCATAACATGTAATGAAGAAATTGAAATGGAGGCTCTCGGTGCGTCCTGCTGAGTAAGAGGTTTGTTCTACAAGAAACTGTCATATTAAATTCTTGTCCAGACCTCTTTGGATTCCTAAATCTTTTGGAGGAGACTAATCTGAAATCAAAGTGAGGTTGCTCGGGGTGAGCATGCCAGAAGTGGTCACATTTGAAAAAGTTCAATGAACCTGCAGAGAGAGGTTGAAATTAGTCGCTTCACTACAAAGCGTCCAGCCAACCTACCTGCTGATTTGCTTTCTGCTTTGATTCTTCCAGCTCTGCCTTCTCGCCACCTTTTGTGTTGTTTTCCCAAAGCATGCATCTCAAGTGGGAGCTTCTCAGTATTTATTTAATGAAAAACAAACCCTCCGCACTTGTTTGGTGCAGGGGAAACCAAATACAGCTTTAATCACGTAAAGTTCGGGTTTGTTTTTCCACTGTTTTGCCCCCTTCAAAGTCGTGTACAAGTGCGAGCGACGTTATTATTCTGATTAACCGTCACGGCACAGCATTTAATGATTCTGCAGTAAGATAGGTCCTTGTCAGGACTGCATCCTCGGTTCCTGGAAATCAGCTTTGCTCCTTTGAACTCACTGGAGCGGCACCAAGCTACGCCAGCCAAACATCTCACCCGAAACGTTGTCTTCCTGCTGGATCTGTCTTGAGTGTGATATTTGGACATGTCTGGTGTGCACCGAAGGGTAGCACACAGTCCCTGCTAGAAATAGAGGCTGTTTCTGCTGGGCTCTTCTGGCTCATCAGTTGTACCCCCTTCGCCCCCACTGGCAACACGATTCTGGGCCCATCATATTTAGTCTGAAAGCCTTCTTTCTTTCATATGCACACACATAACAAGGTAGATCTATGTTAAAACCATTCCTCTTTTTTTTTCCCCCATTCCCAGTGCTCTGTCTCTTGTGGACGGGGACACAAACGCCGAACTGTCTACTGCTTGTCCAAGGAAGGAAACCATTTGGAAGACGATTATTGCAAACACCTGCCCAAACCAAACGTGGAAAGAAAATGCCGCGGGGGAAGATGTCCGAAGTGGAAAACAGGAGACTGGGGACAGGTAAGATCCTATTGATTATTTAGATGCTCCTGATCTGCTGGATCATTTGGGGCCTAGGTACCTCCTCCTTTCAGTCCTTCTGCAGGCTTTGGAGTGCACATGGTCTGAGTTAGACGCTAAGCTGATGTAAATGGGTCTCACTCCATACATGGCAGTGGAGCTGCACTGATTTACATCACCGGAGGATGTAGCAAATCTGTTTGCATGTGCAGGAAGGTGGCCAGTGGGTAACAAAGCAGTCCTGGCTCTCAGTTTCTTAAGCTGCTGCTCAAAGAGGACTCGGTGTGTGAGACTAACCCGAATCTGATGAAGCCCAGTCATCCTTCTTTTATTGCAGCGTCTAGCACAGGGGCGGGCAATTATTTTGGGCAGAGGGCCGCTTACTGAGTTTTGGCAGGCCATTGAGGGCCGCATTTCCCTCTCTGGTGCAGGGAAGCAGGAACATCTCCATGGTCCCAGGCTAGAAGCCTCTGCTAGGCAGGGGCTTCTGGTTGTGGGGGCAGGGCTGGGCAGACCTCGCTGCTGGGTCCTGCCACCAGCTTACTCTAGGTCCTACTGCCCCTGGCTCTTGTCATCTTTGACAGGCAGCTAGGAGTGAATAAATAGGAGTTTTCTCAAATTTTTAGGGGCCCCGCAAACCGGATAGAATGGCCTGGCATGCCGGATCTGGCCCCAGGCTGTATTTTGCCCACCCCTGGTCTAACATGAAAGCTGCCACTTCTCATTTTTACTAGAAAATGGGGATATTTAGGAACAAACAGCCTTCCTAAATATACTTCATATAATGAACATCCATTCATTAAAAACATACGTTGTTGTCAACTTTTTCCTGCCAGTTGCATGGCGCCGTGCCCACATCAGTTAGCTCGGCTTCGTAAAGAACCCAGGCTTTGTGCTTCAAGTTGCACGGACGTGGAAAAGCTTGGCTTTGGTTCAACCTATGATTTGCTGTGTACCTTAATCTTTTTGCGGGTCTTTCTTCACATTGCTTTCCCATGCTCCAGTATTGAAAAATAATTCTTCATTTTCAATAGTTCAGTATTAATATTTCTATGTTAATGAATTATTTCAGGCCCGAAGATATCCTTCTATTTATTGTATTTGTGCCGCTCCTTTTTTTTTGTTTTTTTGTTAACACTGCCAAAGTCTTTTTAAATAACATTTCACATTTCCCACAACACTCAGCTGCATCTTGAACCCTTTGCCTTGTGTTTTTTCTGCCTATCAATCTTGATTTCTGCATGTACTTTGCCAGCGTGCTAATCCACAGAATTATTGAAGATCGAAAACTAAACGAACTGTTAAATTGTAAAATGTCCTGTTCTGTCACAGTCTTGCTTTCTCTGCCACATTAGTGCAAAAGGCCGGGAATCTTGCTGTATGCTTCCTCTGTTAAAAAAATAAACCAGGAACATATTGATATGCACACACAAACATGCAGTCCCTATTAATACTTGTATATACAATTGTTATCCGCTGTCAAGTATCTGTTAAAAAAAACAAAACCCAATGTTTTCATGATTGTTTTCAGAGTTGGGTTGTTTTTTTCCTTTTCATTTTGAAGAACTAGTATTTGCCTTTCTTAGAAAAAGGGGTAGCCAGACATTCGTCATTTAGGTTTAGTGGTCTTGCAAAACAATGTGGAAGGGCTTGAGAGAGCCCTGCAGGACTCAGAAAAGACTGCTCTCACATTTAAAGTGCAACGGGCATTGTACTGGGTGCAGTCTTAAAGCCTTGATTTTGTCCAAAACCCTACAAGGAGAAGAAGAAATAAGACTATTTAGTGTCTCAACACATCAGCTGTGCACCATATTAAAAGTGACTACTCCAGAAAGCAAATTTTTTGCAGCTAATAAAAGTAAACACACTAATGTAATGGTCCGTTGATTGCTTAAAAATATGCTCATTTTAATTGATAAAAATAAGTGTGTTAGAATTCAAAGCATTCCTTTCCGTCAGGATTTAATTGTATACAATTTGAAAAAGAAGCCCAAGTTAATAAGAGTCTGAGGTGATTTATGGCCCAAGGTAATCTCTTGTGACTAGGCAATTAAAGATTATTTGTATGCTAATGATCAGGCCCAGAATAGGCAAATCATTTCTAGCATAAGAGCTGGATTCTCAGCTGAGGCATCTCAGTTTAACTCCAGTGCAGCCAACAGCACGGCACCAGTTTAACCAGCTGAGGCTAGGGCCCGGAGACGTTAACCGTGCAAGGGAAGATAAAAATACGTCTCAACCCCAGCAAATTAGATCATTTAAAAATACCCAACAATGCCCTGACACAGCTCCTTTACGCTCGGCAGAGTGAAATGAGAGTTGAAGACAGCAAAACTCAGAGCAGTTAGCAGGCTCATGCCACAGGGACGGATACTTCACACTTCTGGAAGTGCTGTTTGTGCCTTGCAGGTGTCAAAATGGGAAGCATATAAATAGCTGGACAATTGCTCTTCTTTTTCGCTTCATATCATGGCCTAAAGGCAGAGATGTTGGAAGAAAAGAAATGTAAATAGTCAGTGGCAGACATCCTGGCCAGATCCTCAGCTGGAGGGGAAACCAGTGGGCTTCCACCCAAACCAATGCAGCTGTGAGGATTTGTCACAGTTGTATCCGGGGTGCCCCAAACATCTGCGCTCTATTTGTGCTCCAAAATGTCACTGGAAAGGTTAGAATGAGTTAAGGACTTGCTTTCTGAGCAGAGAGCAAACAAAAGGCATTGCTTTTATTCCCGTAACAGTTCCAGCACTGAACGTCCATCTACTGCAGTGGTTTACTGGGGGCTCGAAGGAGAAGAAGGCTTAAACCCACACGATGGCTTTGGCGCCCGCTAAAGTTATTGCTGGCAATTCTGGGTGCGGGATATTTTTAGGAGAGAGCCCAGGTATGGCAGCAAGACGGTAGCTAGAGACAGTGCACTGATGCACACCAGATTTGCTGGAGGTGTGCATCAGTGGGTGTTGCACGGATGCTGGAGGTGCGCATCAGTGATGCACACCAGATTTGCTGGAGGTGTGCATCAGTGGGTGTTGCACGGATGTTGGAGGTCCGCATCAGTGATGCACACCAGATTTGCTGGAGGTGTGCATCAGTGGGTGTTGCACGGATGCTGGAGGTGCGCATCAGTGATGCACACCAGATTTGCTGGAGGTGTGCATCAGGGGGTGTTGCACTGATGCTGGAGGTGTGCATCAGTGATGCACACTAGATTGGCAGCTGCCAAATCACCACAGGAGTGGGAAGGTGACCACCGGCTGTATATAGCCATTACAAAAGAAATGCAAAGCCCGGGCACCTTTCATGTGCCGTGAGTGTAGCAAAATGATGCAGTCCTTTGGCTGGAAGGGTGAGAAGTCCTGTGCTGCTGGAAATATTAGCAATGGGCATTTTAAGTTTGAGTACAGCACCAATGGATAAACCCGCTGCTGTAGGATCGATCACCCCCTTTTGTAGCAGATAAAGCAGCAACAGTCTGGGAGAACTACAGCAGCTTTGTCACACAAATATGTTCTCATTGTCACCACACACCCACCATTTGTCGTGTGCACCCGGGGTGCTTTCCTTTGCCTTTTGGGCAATGCAAAATGAATGTTTGTAACAGGATAGCCCAAGTCGCTGCTATCACGGCATGCTCCGTTCCCATGCAAGCACTCTGACCTGCAGTGGTTTGCATTGAGATTCTGGGAAGTTCTCTTCTAGCTAATTATGAATCCTCCTTCCTAGGGCAAAACACCGTGTAATGTATGCGTTAATCAGAAAGAAAAAGTCTCTCTCGGAAAGTAACTTGCGTTTTTTTAACTAAGAACAGCACTGAGATGTCAGATGCAATATGCTTAAGTAGTATCTCTGTGAATTAGGGTCAATAAAGATAAGCAGTCAAAACACCACTGCTTATTCTGTTGCTTATGTAGATTTTGCTTTTACATCTGGCCATCTATATTTACAAGTGATTAACTGTTCTGATGCAGAAGTTTACCTATTGCATTGTTTATGTCCTTTTCCTCCAAAGACAATGGAGAATTTGCACAAAACTACAGATACGCCTGTAGAAATGCTGAACGAGGCAGCAGGCTCATCCTGCCCCACACACAGATGTCGGTGTAAAGTCCAAAGGGTCCTGATCCTTCAGTACATGGAGTAGGGCCCATAGTGTCAGGCCTATTATGACTTGAGATTAAAACAGTCGGCAGGTATAAATCAGCATCCCTTCTTCTAAATCGGTAGAGCTAGAAAGGTACGTTTCACCGTTTGTTACAATAATCATTATTAAAATGAACATAGGGCAGGTTCTCGGTCTTAAATGGCGTTTAGAATAGTATAAAACTCTGCTGCTTTTAAGCCAGGGTAGACGCTGAAGTACGATCTGTACTTATACGTTACAAACAGACCGGCGGACACCTTTCAACTGCAGAGGGGCTTCAAATTTAAATCCGAAGCTCTTTGAAGTCCATGGAGAGACATCCTGTGGACTTCATTCAGCTAAGGACCTTAAGTGCAGTCATCCTGTTGAAGGGTCTCCAGGTCAGTCTCTGTGGCCACCTCCTCCCTGTATTAGGGGAGTCATGAGCATTTAGCAATTATGCAAGGAGTTCCCCTTCTGCTCCTAGGAGCAGGTTTGGGAGCTGGTGGTGGCTGGCTCCCTTGCACAAGGCTTGTTTGGATGCACTCGGGAGATCTGCACAGTCTGTTGTAGAGCGCTACAGAACTGCGATCCTGGCCGAGTCCATACAAACCTCCCACTCCAAGCAATTCTGGCAACTTTCTGTGCACCTGGAGTGAAGGGAGCACTGACTTCAAAGGGGTCAAGGTTTCACTCCCACTTGATTCAGTGGGGGTAGGATTTGACCCCCCCAGTGCATGCAAGGGGGTCAAATTCCCCAAGGGGGTCTGTGCTCCAGCCTGGCTCTTGGATGATATTGCAGAAAAGGAAAGTTCAGTGAAGTGAAGTGCAGCCAGAAGGGTCTTTGGGTAAATCTGATATCTTTTATTAAACCATCTAAATAGTTGGTTTAATAATCTTTTATTAAACCATCTAAATAGTTGGAAACAATTTATTTTAGCAAGCTTTCAGGTTTACAGACCCTTCACCAGGCTGAGGAAGCGTTAGGCACTGGACTCCTAGTACTACAAGAAGGCATCAGTGTCCCTGTTGGTATTGCATTTTTCCGCTCAATTCAAGCGAGCATTGGCTCAGCCCCGTCTGAGAGCGAGCTACAACTTGAACCCGTTCTACCGGTGTCAGTGCCCTCTTGGAAACGGGCTTTTTTTTTAATGCCCAAGCACAAGTCATTGCAAAACATAGCAAGCGACTTGGGGTATGCGTTTCTCTAGCCATGTTTCCATTATTCAGCTTAACTCTCCCTTCTGGAATGCTTAAGATAAACAGGGCTGTTAATCACAATAGAAACATTACACCATATGGGAAGCATTTGCACGCAGTCGTAGAAATCTAACTGTGTTGCGCCGCTTCTCCAAGTCAGGCAAAAAACCCAACCTTTCATAAATATTTGCAATGAGGAGAATGTTCACACTCAGCTTTTCTTTGGTCCCGTTCGCTTGATGGCATGTTCAGAGACAGCAACGCCAACACTGCGTTACAGCCCAACACTTTTTAAAGCTGCTTGGAAGAGGATTCATTGCCCAGTTTAAATGGCTTAATTCCATTACTGAAGGGAGCTTACTTCTATGGGTATTAGACTAATGGATTATAAAATGATTTTCTCTGTATCTCGTGTATTAACACGGCCTTTTGTTCTAATTTCTTCCAGGCAGCAAAAGGTTAATCATAATACGTGCATTGTAAGTGCTGTCCCTAC
>NW_005841934.1:645589-658864 GCF_000455745.1 Alligator sinensis
CCAAAAGCTTGCAATTAAAGATTTTTTTTTTTTTGCCAAAATCTAGTCAGTCTAATAAAAGGTATCACCTCTACCACGAGTCCTGAATGCTTTTGCTATCTAAACATTAGCCATCTTTTTCCACATTCATAAACTGTGCTTCGCGACCTAGTCAAATCATTATATCATGCTAAACAATTAAACAATTTATTGATCAGATAAATAATTTATAGTGTGAAATCGTAAGAGGAAAGAAACTGGTGGAAGTAGTGAGCTCTGCATAGCAAGATTTAAAAACCTGAAAAACATATTTTGCTGATCGTTCAAATCAGCCGCACATGATATGACTAGCAGGGAAAGTATTTATACCTCAATGAAGCAAATATGTGAAAATAAAGCAGCCCGTTTAACAAAATGGGTCTATTTTCAGCCTGTGATAAGTTAGCATTTGTGTATGGGTGTCTATTGAAGGAAATTACAGAAATATTACACCTACCAATCTTTACTGCCCCAGTTATATTATGCTGTCTAATTCATGCTTTTTCATTAAAGCTGTGCAGGCAGCTAAATAATATTTCTTGTATCGTGGGGTTTATTTGTTTGAAACTATTTGCAAACTGCACTGAGCATTGCATACGGCTCCCTGCTGTCTCCGGCATTCGGGAGGTTTGAATAATGCCCTGTCTCTAGAGATTTTTGTCGTGTGATCCTTTGATAAGTCCACTGACAACATCAGTGGCAAAACTCCCGTTCATTTTAGCAGAGCCAGGATTTTTCACCCTTTGTATTCAGATTTATTTAATTATTTTGCAAAATGTTTTCTAAGATAAAAGTTTAGAGTTTTTTTTAAATGTCTGCGTGTGAACATTTGCTAAATGCAGAGTAGAGCATTATCTCTGCGGAAACCAGAGACCTCGGTCGTAGCACCCAGAGAGCGCGTCGGAAGAATAAGGAGCAGAAGCTGCCGTGTAAAGCAGCGACTTACTTGTCTGTCCTGTCCTAGTGCTCAGTGTCCTGCGGGAGAGGCGTTCGGCGGAGGAATGTGTATTGCTACACCGGCACTCAGAAACCAGCCGGGGAAGCTGACTGCCCTCAGTCCACGAGACCCGAGGCTGAACAGGGATGCCACCTTGCCGACTGTCCCGTTTACAGCTGGGAAGCAGAGGAATGGCAAGCGGTGAGTAGCAAGGGGCTGGAAGGGGCAGCGTCAGCTGTATTCAAAGCCCATGCAAGGCAGACCTTCTCCCTTACGTGTGCCAGTATCGCATTACTCATTGTGTGAAACGTGAACCGCCGAGAGACGTAAAAGATGGTTAGCCGGCTGGGAAGATTATTGTCAGATGGCCAAAGTTTATGTGGAGCTGGGTTGCGTTTAGGTTGATGTCCAGTGGGCAGGAGAGACAATGAGATGGTGATGCATGTAGATTGTTTCAGTATTTTCCCAAAGGGGCTGGAGGATGTCCCTGCATAGCCTGGCTGGATACGTGCAAGCTGCCAAGGGGGCTTGGTGCCGTCTCCCCAAACTGAGCGCTCTGTGTGTCCCTGCCAATGCTGGGCCTGACTCTGAGCTGTTCTCACCTTTGGGCTGCATTGTGCTACCCTGACACATGCTGAGGAGTAACTTTGTGTGGCTCCAAGAGTGGCAGGAAGCTGGGCATTGGAAAAAAAACTGGCTCAGAAGAAATTTGGAAGAGATTGAGATGCCATAGCAAACAAAGCTGGGCATTGAAAAAAACGACTTTCCTGTGCTGCCTGCATCTTTTTGGGCACTTCTGTCCAGATTCTTCTTGATAGGCATCCCTGTCTCGGCAGGTCCCTCCTTCCTCCACCCAAAAAGCCCGTGGTTTCAAACTCCCTTGCTTTGCTATACAAAAAACTAGAACTCTTGGTTCCAAAATGATACCTTTTATTATACCTAGTGGGACATTGCAAGAAAAGTGTCCTTTCCTGCAAGCTTTCAGGATCAAAGTCCTTTCATCAGGCTCTTTTCTGCAAGCTTTTGGGATCAAAGTCCCTTTATCAGGCTCTACTCTGCAAGCTTCGGGATCAAAGTCCCTTCATCAGGTTCTTTTTTGCAAGCTTTCGGGTTCAAAGTCCCTTTATCAGGCTCTTTTCTACAAGCTTTCAGGATCAAAGTCCCTTTATCAGGCTCTACTCTGCAAGCTTTCGGGATCCAAGTCCCTTCAGCAGGTTCTTTTTTGCAAGCTTTCAGGATCCAAGTCCCTTCATCAGGCTCTTTTCTGCAAGCTTTCAGGATCAAAGTCCCTTTATCAGGCTCTACTCTGCAAGCTTTCAGGATCAAAGTCCCTTTATCAGGCTCTACTCTGCAAGCTTTCGGGATCAAAGTCCCTTTATCAGGCTCTACTCTGCAAGCTTTCAGGATCAAAGTCCCTTTATCAGGCTCTACTCTGCAAGCTTTCAGGATCAAAGTCCCTTTATCAGGCTCTACTCTGCAAGCTTTCAGGATCAAAGTCCCTTCAGCAGGCTCTTTTTTGCAAGCTTTCAGAATCAAATTCTCTTCATCAGGCTTGGCTTAGCTATAGGCAGAGCTGCACTCATATCTCCTGATCAGACATCATCAGTGCCCCAGGTCGGGCACACTGAGGATCCCAGCAAGAACTGGGATGAGGCTGCTGGACACTGGTCAGGAGGAAGGATGGTGAAGGACGGTTCTGTTGTAGCCTCGCTGGGCCAAGAAATATGCAAGAGTCAAAGTTATTTTGGGGAGGGAGATCTTTTATTGGAGCAGCTGCACAGTTGGGAGAGATGTTGAGATAAGTTTTCAAGCACCAAATGCCCCTCTTCAGTTCGGAGAAAACCAGATGCAGCTTGAGATAAATAGTGAATAGAACGATAGACTGGGAAAGCATCCTTAATGCACATAAAAACAGCCTTCCTGGAGGAACAGAGCGGGGCTGTGCAAAGAGCAGGGCTCTTATCAGGGTTCGCTGAATGAGAAATGCAGTAGGAAGGATAAATTGGTCATTGGAAGAGCAAGACCATCCAGGATGGAAGAGAAGGATGACATTTTCTCATAGAGGTCCCAGCATGCCTGCTGGGTCTCCTGAGATACGCATAGGCTTTCGTGAGCTGTGAAAGGACGTGCACGGAGCAGTGGATGGACTGGAGAGAGTGATTTGAATACAGTAGGTAGGAAGGGAGGAGGGGAGGAAAGCAATGCTGGGAGAGGCACCCATGCAAAGACCCCATAGGAGCAAAGGGGACACAAAAGCTAAGCCAGATAACAGCATAAGAGTCATTGTCCCTGTTTAAACCATCCTTAACACCCAACTGCGTCTTTCTTCCAAGTGTACCACGGGCATGTGGGAATAAAGCCACACGGTCCTCTTTGTGGGCTGCAGGGGGGAATGTAGGAAACCTGTTGAATTCTCATGATCTACCCAGCTTACAGGTTTCATCTGCCCAAATCCTGTGATTGAGCATTTAGGTTGGCACTTGAATTTGTTATATGGACATTCCCATGAGTGCCTGTCTGACTAAGTGCAGGGATTTTCTGCTTCTCAGGGCATCTGCCCATTCATAAATCAAGCTCACTATGACCCAGAATGAAGGACACAAGAACGTGATAGATGCAAGGCGCTTATGGCACCAGAATAATTTATTTAAGAGCATTAATGAATAAATTTTCAGTATCCCCCGTTTCTCACATCTGCAGTACGAATGAGAGTACCCAGGGTGGGTTGGAGAGAGCACGGTGGGATGCCAAGGTATTTGCAAAGCATAACATAATCCAGGTATTTGCAAAGCATAACATAATCCAGGGAGGTCTGGTTGGGATGGTTTTAGGCCAGCTCGGAGTGGTCTGGCTGCGAACGCCTGAGACGTATATTTTGCAGCAGGCAGCAGCGGAGAGAGATTTCTGACTGTAAAGAGTTTGGGATTCGGGGTTACCAGGTTCTGGCTTTATGAGAACGTATTTTCCCTTCTAGACCTTTTGCATTTCCCCCCTTGGATCCTGATGCTAACCTTCAGGATGTGTCCCTAGGTCTGCTTCCAGGTGTGGGCACAGGATGCCAGCTGATATCAGTGCGAGCGTGGCACACGGTAACAGCTTCAAACTGCACGCCCCAAAATCTGCAGAGAAGCTCCAGTGTGCTGTACGCGTGTAAGATCAGGGCACACCAAAGTCAGTGATGAAAATTCCCATTGCTGGAAGGGGATGCAGGATCAGGGAGAGGGAATAAATGCAACCAGGAGCCTAGCTATGCTTTATTTACCCTGCAGGTCTTCTCCAGTGCTTCCGCATGGTAAAAAGGGCTCTTAAAGTCCAGACTAAATCCCTTGGGTCCCTTTCCACACCAAAGGGAGCTGAGTGTTAATGAGAGCCAGACCCCCCCTCTTCAGGTTGCTGTAGCGCTACACACGAGCTCTGATCACTGGCAGAAAATGCTGCTGCCCTCAAACTTGCATTTTTGGTGTCTATCACGCGGCCGTTTTTGAAAAAAGAAGTAAGAAAAAGAAAATTCACAGGCAAAACAAAGAGCATTGCAGCCCGATGCAGCATCCCCATTGCGTTGCTCGCAGCTGATCTATTCCTGGGGTGATCTTTCCTTCCTCTGCTAGCTTGTCCTTGACTCATTAAAGGATGGGATACCCACATACACGTGTGACATTACCTAGTACACCTCACACCGCTGCTACTTTGCCCTCGTGGGGTCTGTTACAGACCAATTTAACCTGATGCCGTTGGCGGGGTCGCAATCTTAATGACGTTCGAAGGTCCTACCGGGGCGCTAATCGTAACGCTGCGGTTCCCAATGAACGATTCCAAGACAATGAGAAACACCGATGCAGATTTACATCTGAGAAAGATTTGGCCCAGGACTTTCAAGGCTGACTTGGACCAGAAACAGAGAGGCAGAGCTGAAGCAGACGGCTGGCTCAGAAGAAATTTGGAAGCGGTTGAGATGTCATAGCAAACATCCTACGGCATTTGCACTATTACAGAGCGCTTTAAACTCATTCAACTCCTAAATTTCCCAAGCACTTAGCAAAGTAGGTCACCAAACAGCATGCAATCGCAGTACTTACCGAGTGCGGCAGTTAGCTCTGGAAGCAACTTCTCTTGCCTCCGATTTCCTCTCTCTCTTATTTTTGCAACTTTTCAGCAACAGGAGAGAGCCGCACACGCGCAGCCCCCTGCCAAACCTTTTGTGGGAGGTGGATGTTGGATGGGTCACGTTGGTTTCCTAAAGGTTTCCAGGGCTCCCCAGCCCGCTGTGCGCGGTGGAAATCTCTACCATGTGACAGACCAGATTCCAAGGAAGCTTTGGTGGGGGGTGAGGAGGGTGGGCTGGAGCCGTCCTCGCCCATAAATAATCATTATTGGGAACATGCAGCAGATGTTCCCTGTTCGGCACTGACTCCTTTGTATCGGTTTCCAACTCGTTCCCTTTGAATAGCTTTTATTTTGTCTGATGTGCCGTTAAAACAAAGCACCTCCTTGCCAGCTGCAAACATAGCCTGCGCATTATTTATAGGGAGGAAGCAGAGATTGCGTTAGTCTGCGGTGGACAGGGAAGCCAAACAATACAAATAGTATGGCCTGAAACACTATCACAGGGCTGCTACAGTCCTGATTTCTCTCTCTCTTTTTTTTTTTTTAAAGAGAATCCGGCAAGCATTTTGTATATGTCTTTTTTTAATTTAATCCCCTGTGGTTGTGGCAGCGAAAGGAACGGGGAACTGACTGCGCACCCTGGGCTGCTTTCTTGTTATATTGATGTTAATTAACTTGTCTCTGCTCTAACCCAATTGATGCAAGTCGGCAGAAAAGGACAAAGTGAGGATTGGGACCAGAAGGAAAAGGGCAGCGTTGATAGGGAAGGAAGGTTTCCATTCATCCTTCTGGATCGATGATGCCAAACTTGAAACTAAAATTAAATACATGAGTGGGGGAAAAATGTGTGTGTGTGTGTGTTTGTATATATGTGTGTTTATGTGCGTATGTGTGTGTATGCGTATACATGTGTGTGTTTGTATGTATGTGTGTATGTGTGTATGTTTATGTGTTTGTATATGTATGTGTATGTGTGCTTGTATATGTGTGTGTGTTTGTATATATGTTCATGTGTGTGTGTTTGTATATGTGTGTGTTTGTGTATGTGTGTTTGTATATATGTATGTGTGTGTGTGTGTATATGTGTGTGTGTTTGTGTATGTGTGTTTGTATATATGTATGTGTTTGTGTGTGTGTGTGTGTTTGTGTATGTGTGTTTGTATATATGTGTGTTTGTGTGTATGTGTACATGTGTTTGTATATGTGTGTATGTGTTTGTATATGTGATTGTATATATGTGTTTGTTTGTGTATGTGTGTGTGTATATGTGTATGTGTGTGTATGTATGTGTATGTGTGCATGTGTGTGTATATGTATATATATATAATGTGTGTATGTGTGCGGATGTGTATGTATATATACATACATCTATATGTGTGTGTGTGTGTGTGTGTGTGTGTGTGTATATATATATATATATATATATATATATATATATATATATGTGGGTGGGCGTGTGAAAGAAGGAAAGATCTGGCCGTTGTTTTTTCAGGGCAAACCCGTCTATTCCAGGCAGAATACCCACGGAAGGATGGCTAGAGCCAGTCCAAACACTTCGAAACTTTGAGCAAATTTTGTCTAAATTTCAGATTTTGACCCCTCCATAAAAGGTTGAAGCGCTTCTAAAAATGCCCTCCAGGGTGGCTGTTTTGTTGTTGCTGTTGGGTTGGCTGGGATTGATTTTAGAGGTGGGGAGAGGGGGCATTTAACACCTAGAGAGCTAGCTGAAAAAAAAAATCTGAGTGTGAAACATCTATAAAAATAGTTCAGACTGTGAGGGGAGGAGGAAGGAGAGAGAATCTGTCAAGATTGTGCCCTGTTTGTCAGCCCTCTTTCTCCCTTTCTTTTAGCCCCTTTTCCCTGCTGTCTTGTGCGAGATTTATATCTGTCAGTAATAGGAGACTCCCTCTTAAATTTCCCCTAGACTTAAATGAAACAGCAGCCCCTTTTGCATTTTCGCTGCTGTCAAACTTCAATATAAATAATGTTTTATAACCCTACCGTGGCTAATTAGAGCCTTTAATGTATCTGTTGCATACATTTGCTGGCACTCTGTCTTGTAGATGCATTTCCCACCTTTGTGGGCTTGTCTTAATTGACGTTTATTTTGGAGCATGTCAATAGATTTAAGCCTTGTTGATTTAAAAAAAAAAAAAAAAATGCGCGCTCTGGAGCTGCACAGTTTTAGGCAGCCTCCCGACCGTCGTCTCCAAAGCGCTGCGGAGGGATGACAGATGCCTGGAGACCCAAGTGCTAATTTGGGTGACATACCAGAGACACTCCAAGAGCTAATCTCAAACCAGCTCTTACTGATTGAAAACGAGAGACACTGTTGTTCATAGAAAAGCTGTTCGGTGCCCAGTGTCAGCAGAGTTTATAAGCTCTGGCGGTTCTCTTGTGGATGGATATCCACAAAATCGAACTCGCCGTCACAATAGGAGCCTTCGTTAGCAAGCTGAGGAATGAGGCCCGCTGTTTGATCAAGCGTGGAAATCAACCCCGCTCCCCATCCTTATTAGTTAACCAGGTACGGGCATCAAGGAAGCTTGTCCCGCCGCTGCCCGGGTGGCACCTGGACCCTTAAAAAATGTAATAACCTGTAAGATACTTGGGTTATTATAACACACCATCCTGTTTTGAAGCAGGAGCCCAGGGTCAAGTTGCTGGCGTGTTATCTTTTCAACTACTCGTGTGTTGCAGGAGTGCCCCGGCACCCTGTCTGAGATGGGAACGCCATTGTGCTAGGTGCTGTACGCATATACCCAGCAAGGGATGATCTGATCCTGCCCTGAAATCTAAAGCCGCATTCAGCCCAGGACAGCAGTTTGTGCCTGATTTCCCCCCATTGATTTCAAAGAGACTGTATACATTCTTCATGTTCATCACATTTTAAAATGCCTGGTGAAGTCGGGGCCCAAATAGACAAGCTGGAATTGAAGGGAGGAGATGCATCTCTCTCCTTCCCTGCCTCCCTCCCCACCTTTTCTTCCTCCCACTCTTTGCCTCCTTCTCTTGCTCTTCAGATGCAATGACCTCCTTTTACAGCCGAGCCACTGAGGCACGGAGCGGTTAAGTGACTTGCCCAAAAGTCGCATTAAGTGACTTGCCCAGTCTGTGGCAGTGTCAGGAACTGGAAATGCAGCACCCCAGCCCTAGACTTGTAACTTCAGCTCAAAACAGGCCATCCTGCCTGGTTAAAAACCCACCACATCTATAGCAATACCTTTTTACCATCCACACATACTCTTCCCCCGTGACACCTACAGAGAAAAGGGGATTTTTAGTATCTTGGCAGATGAGACATGGAGCATTGCCGTGTGTGTCTTGCAGCAGAGACACTACCGATAGCCTTGTGCTACTATCGTTGAATTTCTGAGAAGTTTTGTATTGGAGCTGGCATCACCCAGCAAAACTGAGTCGCACGAAGATCCAAATCACAGAACCGATCCCCTTTCCCAAACGTCAGTCGAGACACCCTAATTGGGAAGGAGCGCAGAGGGGAAGGGTCAGGCTGCGGGTGAAAGGTGCCCGTTAAATGCTTTTTATTGACTGCTAGGGGAAGCCGGGTGACAAAGGAGATTTGCTGAGGTCTTATTCCAATCCACTAACCCACTTTTCAATTTTATTCTCCACTTATATAATGAGGAGATACCAGAGAAGGGCAAATATAGCGCGGTTGGTTCGCTCTCTGGAGGACTCAGTCAAGCAAATTACTCTTCTCCCCTTAGGAATGCTATATTTCAACTCAGACCTGGAAGCAACTTCCACTCCAGGGACTCGGAGGGAGAGAGTAAATAAGATTGAAAGCACATGCCGCCCTTAGGGTCTTTTGGCAGACTGCAGGTTTTATAATGCTGACTGTTGCCTGAGAGCCGTTAAGTTATTCCTCTACAATAAACGAAGCTTTAGAGGGTTTTTTTTCCTTCCCATTTTGCAGTTACTCTATGTTTATGATGGGCATAAACACGCCTTTCCTGCAAGCCCTCTTCGGAGACTTGCCCATTGGCTTTCTCAACCTCGGCGTTTCTACCCCTGGATGCCCCCTTTCCGAGCCCTCGGCTCGTTTGCAATCTCAATCCTGACAGTTAATTAAAAGCAAGGCCGCCCTGAGAGGGCTGAGCTTCCCAATGAGGTGAGCTCCGCAGCTCTCACGGGGGATCTGCCAGAAAATGTGTGAAGGGGACTGGTTCAGAGACCTTGAAAACGGTGTGTGGCAAATGGGCAAAACCAACCAGATTCTCCTGGCAGGGTTTTGCTCGCCGGGGGGCACGTCAAATCTTGTACATATAGAGGGGAAGTTTGCACTGATCAAGACAATGTGATGGGATATTATATCTGTTCCTTAGAGCAGACGTTTCTTCTGCATCATCGAAAAATATTCTTTCCGTGCATTTTATCTGCTAGTTAGCCCGTTACTTGAAAGCTGTTGCATCCACTAATTTATTTGCAGGGTGTCAATGGCTCCTACACTTCTCTCTCCACTCCTCCCCCCCCTTTTTTTTTAGTGCACTTGTATACAAAATCTTTTTGCACAAGCACAGGAAGGTGTTAGCACAGCCTCACGATCGTACGGTTTCCTCTATTCATCGCTGGCGTCGGGGAGGAGGCGGGGGGCAGAGGAACATGTCTGTGTAGTCGGGCTGTGGAAGATGGGGGAAGCGTTTCTGGTCATCAAGAGCTCAGGTCAAGGTCTTAGCATTTGCCATCCTAGGAAGTGCTGGACTTGACAGGGAGGGGACAGCTGACAGGAGTCCTGGTCTCGGAAAGGTTCGTCCTCCCCCTCCAAGTCCGACGAGGCCCTAATAGGTTTCACTGGAGCATAGGTTGGGCCAGCCAGTTGAAAGCCATTAGAAAAAGGTTGTCAAATGGGCAGAGCACTAATTTGAGTCATGCGAGAGCTGGGCCAAAGTCCTTACTCTGCCACTGACTCCCTGAGAAGCCTTGGGCAAGTCACCTATCCCCAGAGCTGGAAGGTATTTAGGTGGTTAACTCCAGTTGAAAAAAACAAGCAACATCAGACAAACCATCCATGGTAAGTGTCCTGCTAGATGGGGCATCTCAAATGTCGGTGAAGGAGTTGGATCAATGCTTTTAAATGCATCAAAATAGGCAGCCCCTTGGGGAGGCTCGTTCTTCCCTCTGGTTGCTTCCTGCAGCTAATACCCATGGTGTTTCAGCATAATCAGTGCAGTCCCATGGGCTCCTGCCAGCTTTTCTTATACCTGGCTGTAAGCAACCCCAGAACACTTCCTCATGTTCAAGCAGGGGTGTCCGCCACGAAGAAGGAGGGGAAAGCATGTTGCAAACGAAGTGGATTTAATAGCGGTCGTCAGCTGGGGAGAAGTGGTG
Source organism: Alligator sinensis (assembly GCF_000455745.1). NCBI lineage: Eukaryota > Metazoa > Chordata > Crocodylia > Alligatoridae > Alligator > Alligator sinensis. Next base: position 655,998 of record NW_005841934.1, read on the forward strand.
CAGTCCTGTGGGTGCAGCACTGGACTGGCAGTCAGAAACCAGGCTCTGGTCCCAGCTCTCCCTCTGGTCTGCTGTGTGACCTAGGACACGTTGATTCCCCCTCCCAGCCTTTCTGTCTCATCTGTGTTCACTCCTCAGGATGGGGCGTATTTCTCACTAGGTGTTTGTACAGCACCGAGCGCGGCAAGGTCCCGATCTCAGTTTTGAACTTGACTAACGGAGACAGAAGTAGCATTCACCCGTACCGTTAATGGAGCGTGTTTGCATTGGTGACCGGAGTGTAATTCGTGTCTCTTTCTCTCGCTGACAGTGCATGAAAACCTGTGGGGAGGCGTCCCGGTACCGTAAAGTCGTGTGCGTGAATCAGAACAAGCGCGTGGAGAACAGCCTGTACTGTGATGCCAGCAGGCGACCCTTGGAAATGGAGAGCTGCAGCTTGCCGCCCTGCGAGTATGTCTGGATCACGGGGGAGTGGTCGGAGGTGAGTCCCAACTCGTGTCTCACCTTGTCGGAGGCGAGTCCCACACTGTCAGACTGGACGGTCCCCCGCACCATCCCTGGGGTGGTCTGGATCTCAGCGAATAGCCAGGCCAAGCCCTCAACTGGGGTAAATCACCATGAGGCTGTGAACATTAGTGGATCTGTGCTGATTGATGCCCAGCTGGGCACGTCTACAAGAGACGTTTACTGCGCATTAACCTAATACCGTTGCACAGTAGCGTGTCATGAGAAAAACTGTGCTCATAGCCTGCTGCACGGTGTTTTTAGGCTAATCACTAAATAACTGTGCGCTGATGCTACTGCACAGTAACTTTAGGTATTGCATATTTAGTTAGTATTTTATTAAGGAAGTACTAAACTAAATGTGCAGTAACTAAGGCACGTTAATGAGCGTGTAGATGGGCCCGCTGAAATTGGACCAAAAGAACTGGTGAAAGTAGTTGTGTCCTCTTTGCTTTTATCCCCTGGAGCGACCTGGGCTGAGGGCCCAGCGATGTATGAATGCGGGCAGAGACGTGCCCGATGCTCAGATCATGATGTGGAACATGGTATTCATGGGCGGTTTCTCTGCTGGAGAAGGAGGAACAAGGAAACAAAAGAGAGAGGATATTAAAAAGCAGGTGTGAGCAGCCAGCAGAGACTGCTTGATAACTAGAAGCACTTTCTAGGTTCCCATTCAGGCTCCATCTAAAGGACCCATGTATTACATCCGTCTTGATCCTCTTTGCTATACTTACCCCGCAGTCAAATCGAGGCCATCTCACCCTGCTAAAAGAAGATCCTTTAAGGCTCCCCTGAGTTTGGTGGTGCTACGCATCTATTCACAGTAGTCCAAGGCAGCTTTGGCAAAGTGAGCTACTGCTCCCAGCAAATCGGTCCCAGAATGCATTGCAATAACATGCAACTGGTGCAGACCAGTTCTTTATCGGTCTCTTAGGACACTAGCAGTGGGTGCTTCTCCCCGAACCACCTGTTGCACCTTTACCTTCCCCTTCGTGAAATCTGGCTGGGTACATGACATTAAGGCCCGTGCTGCACCTTGCATGTGTTACACAATTAACCGGTTAATCACACAGTGAATGTAGACTGCTCACTCATGCAAAGTAATTATCACACAACGAATTGGTTAATCGTGCAATACATTTAGACCAGCCACATGTGCAAAGTGCTTAAAAAGTGACTCATCCAGCTATAAAAAGAGCCAGCCGGCTATGAAAAGGTCTAAGCACTCTATAACTGGTTTCTATCCAGCTGTAATCTGAATGTGTGAAAGGGCCCTAACAGAGCTTTTTCGTTCCTTTAGTGCTCTGTCACCTGTGGCAAGGGGTACAAGCAACGGCTGGTTTCCTGCAGTGAAATTTATACTGGGAAGGACCATTATGAGTACGGCTACCAGAACACAGTCAACTGCCCCGGCACGCAGCCCCCAAATATCCACCCCTGTTACCTCGGGGAGTGCCCGGTCCTGGCGACGTGGCGCGTTGGCAACTGGGGAAGTGTGAGTACGATGCAAAGCCTTTGTGCCGGGAGGGAGGGGTGGTTACTAAAGGCTGGTCGGCAGCTTCAAAAGACCTGGTGCTCTTTGCACAGATAGGGAATGAAACGGAGGTGACCATATGACTGGGGTGTAGGAAGGGCTATGGTTGGCCATGCACTGAAGACGTTTCCCCCTAACGCCTATTTAGGGGGAAACTCTGATATGCATGGCCAACCATATGGTTGTGTCTTGTGACTAATTGATATGCCAAAGTTTAGGCCATTGCAACCTCAAAATATAGAAGATTCTGCTTTCATGTCTTCCCTTTCCTGTAAGTCCTGCAGTAGAGCAAAGACAAAGACATTAGCCTTTGGCTGTAAAATTATTGTGGTGTCTCCCTCTCTTCTGGAGCTCAAATCACAAGGTTTTGAGTGAAAGCACCACCCTTCACTTAGTCCAAAACTCCAGTGTTGCTTGGATTGCAGCATTTCTCCCACAAGTTTGATTTATTGACACTTCTCAGGCACTGAGAGCGATTTATCAAGTCTGTGCGAGATTACCAGGGTCGAGTCAAGCGGAAGGTGGTGAAAATTGTCTGAGTTAATAGTAAAGCTGAACTGCTTCGAGCCAGAATGCCTATTTAGGGGGAAACTCTGATGTTTGAAGAGAGATGTTGTTCCAGGTCAGAACAAAAACTACAATTTTCTACCTTTTGTGCCAAAAGGAAAACCTGGGGAAAAAAAATCATGTTAGAAAATCAAGATGGTTTTGTTCAGCACAGAGTGGAGCAGCCAGCTCTTCTCCATTCCTGGGGACTCCCCACGCCGTACCCAACCCAAAGGGATCCCATAAGGGCAGCTGGAGAGTCCAAACTGAGCATGGTTTTGCT
>NW_005841934.1:658874-686101 GCF_000455745.1 Alligator sinensis
ATCGCAGCTTGTCCGTGGGTGGTTTGCTGTAACCTGTGAGGAATGCCTTCTGCCGTCCTACTGTGCAGGGGCCAAGACTAATTGTTCTAACAAGACTAGCAAGTGATTGCCCTGGTTTTTGGGAGCCTGTCCTGAAATACCTTAGTGTGGGCTTGGTTTTCAAAGGAAGGGTTCCCACCTCCTTTGAACCTTTAAAGGTATCTTAGTTTGGCCACCCAACACCCGATGCATCCAAAAGAGGCCATTGCTTTTGCAGACTGAAACCTTGCGTTGTGCAAAATGAAGGGCAGGTTGCAGTGCCATAGATGCCATAGAGATTGACTTTGAGTTTGAGGTCCAAAGAGGCCAAAATTTCCCCTAAGCTGCACGGCAGTTTGCATATGAAACCATAACGTTGCCTTTTAGTGACCCCAAGCTGTACTTGACAGGAATAAAGCGGGATTAGCATGGATGCTAATCAAGCTTCCTAATGAATGCTTGTCTCTTGGGCATCCTGGCTGTGAAATGTGGTATGGAAAAATGTCTATTCAGTGGGCTGAGCAAGTGGAACGAGCTGCTCTGGGACTCTGCTTGAGTGCAGGGTTTGCATGAAACATTTCCATCCCCTTCCAGCAAAGCACTTAAGTGCTGCCTGTTAAGGACCATGAAATCAGTAGGGCCTTTGCAAAGTTATCTTCACCCAGCAGCCAGCTGGGCTTTCTCTGCTTGGCACCTGAAAGCCTCAGTCCTGCAACGCACTCGCTGTGCTTTCTTCCTGCAGTGCTCTGTTACGTGCGGCGTTGGAGTGATGCATCGGTCAGTGCAGTGCCTAACAAACGACGACCAGGCGAGCACCTTGTGCCACGCTGATTTGAAACCTGAAGAAAGAAGAATCTGCCACAATATCCATGACTGTAAGTCTCCTACACTGTGCTTCACCTTCTGGCTCTGATGGCTTGATCCTGGGATGCACCGAGCACCTGCAGCACCCACCGACCTCCTTGAGAGCTGCAGCGTTCGATGCTTTCCAACATCAAGCCCCCAGTCCAATCAAGTATGAGTTTCATGAGGTTTCCAGGACTCCTTGCTACATGGCAGTTTTGGGATCTGTGGTTTACTGCTGGCCAGAGAGCTTGCGAGGTTGCAGAAGAAATCCTGAAATACAACTACCCGATTCCTGCCTGACTGCAAACCTTTCTGTTTCATTGCAGGTGAATTACCAAGGGCTTGCAAAGATGTTAAAAGACTCAAAGGTGTCATTGAAGATGGAGAATATTACCTGAACGTTAAAGGAAAGATAATCAAGGTGCATTTCAGCAACCGATTGAAAATCGTGCGCGTGTACATCCCGAAGGCGCAGGAGTCTCTCCTATATGCTCATTATTTCCACCACTGCAATTCCCACCTTCTGTTTTCTAAATGCATAGGTTTCTGACAAAATGATGGTCTCTCCCTTTCAGATATATTGTTCTGGGATGCAGACTGACAACCCAAAGGAGTATGTGACTCTTGTGAGTGGGGACGCGGAGAATTTCTCTGAAGTGTATGGGTACAGGTAAGAAATCACTTGGGTGTGAACTTCACGGTGCCTGTTTCCCGATCCGGAGCTGAACGGGCTCTTTCCTGATGCAGATTACATAATCCGACAGAGTGTCCGTACAACGGGAGCAGACGGGAAGACTGCCACTGCAGGAAAGATTACACAGCAGCTGGGTTTTCCACCTTCAGCAAAGTAAGGCTGGACCTGAACACTATGCAAATCATAAGTGAGTAAAAACAGGGCCTCACTATCCACACGCGCCTGTTTTACACACAGCTACACCTCGGTTCAGAGCAAGAGAGGGCATTCGCTGCTCTCCGTTCTTGACCTGTCCTGCTAGAGACCTCCTTTCGTTGCAAACCCAGTCAACCCTGGCAATTCACGTTTAGGGATCAGAAGAGCAGTTGAGCGTGCTCTTTTCAGGAAGTTTAAATCGTTTCTCTCTAGCATCCCGACTTTGCTCTTTGGAAAGATCTCTGAATCCCACCTACTTTTGTTTCCTGGTCTGTTTGTTTCTTATTTTAAAGCTATCACCGTGAAGGACCCGGGCACACGCAGCCATGCACCCACAAGTGCCGCGTGCAGGATAATGTGCGGGGGGCTGTTCTCTGCACGGTGCACTCGGATGTAGCTTTTGTTAGTACAGTGTGGGCTGAAGTCTGACTCCTGAGAAGCGCTTTTGGGGCCTTGCTTGCTGCCTGCTGAGGTCTTTCCTTAGGTATCAGTGAGCAATGAGCCAAGACTGTGGAGCCAGTCTGACTCCTGAGAAGATGGGAGTTTTGCTGGTGCCCGGTTAGAGCAGAATGGGACTTTAGTGCCGCAGTAGGAGTCACGTGCCTGTCGCTCCTGATGATGGTAGTGGGATCAGGGAGCCTGTCGGAGGTGGTCTCCAAGGAAAGCCGCAGATGTGCCCTGCAAGCAGGGATTTGGCCATCCGGATTTGTGCGATGTTCTCAGAAATGTGTTTAAAATACGGCGCGGTGTTGTTATCGGGGTGTGGAAATGGCTCTAGAGAGTAAATACCATAGCTGAAACTTTTTAAAACACCACGGATTAAATACATCTCATACTACAGCAGTTCATCCCCTCGCTTTCAGATTGGGAGATATCCCAGTCGCATTCAAGCTGCCTGAGTTATTGGTCTGTAAAAAAGGAAAGACATCATGCTAGGATTTTTCAAAGGAACCGTCCTATGGGAATTAGGCACCACATTCCTGTAAAAATTCAAAGTAGCCTAAATCCCTTCCAGCCCTAAAGTCTATGAAATCCTTTTGCACATCCCAGCCTAAATAAATGGACGTTAGTTGAAGTCAGTCCACTGGAAATTTTCATTGATCCTGCCCTGTGTCATCTAATCTATCAAAATAATCATTTTAATCCTTCCTAGCAACACAAGTTTTCTTCTAATGCAAAACTCCCCTTCTTGGCTGAAGGGAATATATATGTTTTAGACCTTCAGGTGTCCTTTTTTATTATTGGTTAGTTCAAATTAACATTTTTCTGATACGGAAATGTAGTGCAAATGGAAACAGTTGACATGGTTATTGTTTCTGTATAATCTGACAGGCTGAATTCCCCAAGGTATTCCAACACATTCATACATTTCAGCATGTGAACAGCCCTATTCAGTTCAGTGCATGTTACGTGCTGGAAGTTTACATACATGCTGAATCAGGGTTTCAGTACTGAAACCCAGCAGAAAAGATCTTAACACTGGAAATTAATGTGCAGAAGGAACTGTAGGAGATTTACTCGCTAGCAAATAGTATGTTTAAATGTTTCTCTCTCCCCATCTCTCTCTGCGCTGTTCACCAAATATTTTTCACAGCAACTGATTTACAGTTTTCACGGACGCTTGATGGACGACCTGTTCCTTATGCCACTGCTGGGGACTGCTACAGCGCAGCCAAGTGCCCGCAGGTATTTGACAGCAACATTTCGCACGAATCGGATCCGTTCGTTATGTCCCGGCCTTTGTATTAATTATTCCCGGGCGCGCTGGCCAAACTCCAGCACATTCTCACCTCGGCGGTCTGCAACTTGCCGTGGTCTGTACATAATGTACTTGCAGTTCTGAAAACAACCTTAGAGGTGGGGTATTACAAGACAGCCAGCAGGGTCTGAAAGGAGGCGATCCAAAATGCCAGGCTGAGAAAAGTTCAGAGCTGGGAGGGATTAAGAGAAATGCCCAACTTGGAGGTCAAGTTGTAGACAGTGCTGGCAAAGATGAAGAGAAGGACGGCAGAGAGCGAGCGCTCGTCGAGTAGCACGCGTGTTCGCATAAGAGGAAGTTCGTCCGAGACGGACGGAGGCCAGGAGGTCCTGTAGGTACGGCCAGGAGGGTGTGGGGGCTGCAAGAAGAGTTGATTGAACTTTTGATCGTGCACCATGGGGGAGTAGGAATGGAGATGATGGCGAGTCCAAGTTGAGGCAGGGGAAAAGGAGGGCCAAGGTCAAGTGTGAAGGTGTGTAGGCAGTTGAGGGGAAGGAAGGAAGGACAGGCTGGGAGCAGGAGAGTTGCAGAAGTTCACTTGTGCCCAGCATGCACCCACACTTGGAAATGCTCTGGCAGGAGCAGCTGTATGCCAGGGGTCTCCACTTCCCTGCCATACAGCCTTCCACGTTTCATGATCTCCCCAATACAATCAGCTTCTGACACCACCGAGCCCTGGAGTCAGGGTGGCAACTGAGCTGCTCGGATGGGATGAACCCACAGCCCGTGCGCTAAAAGGGTAAAGTAGGATAAATAGGGAGTCAAGAGAATGGAGAATTCTCTTCATCTCCTTGCCTTCCAACTTTGGAGCCGGCGCTTTTCTTTATAGCGCAAAGGCTCAGAGACTGAGCTGCTACCTCAGGCATGTTCAGGAGTCCTGATTGCCACCGAGGTGGAGATTTGATGCTGAACTGCAAGTGGACGTTGCCAAAGTAGCAAATGCAGCGAGCAAAGCTCAGAGCCGTCTGCTTTTTCACAGCCTAGCAGCCATTTTGGACAGGGTAGGTCAGGTATTGTAAATTGAAAAGGGGTATTTCTAAGTACAGAAACAAGTGGGTGTTTGCATGTGCAAGTAAATGAGAGCGAACCTAGCCATGCCCCCGGACCGTGTTTCTTTTCCTTGGCTTGGGTTAAAAAAAAAAAAGGAACATTGATTCAGGACAGATTTAAGGAGCAAACAAAACACTTTGGGTTTTACTTCAGGAGCACAAAATAAAGGACAGCACAAAACAAGGACAAGGCTGCTCTCTGCCGATGAGGAGCGGCAAGAGAGCTGCAAAGTTTGACGGAGCTGATTTAGTTGCATTACATTTTCCACCGGCTGATGCAGCATGGCAGGTTCTGCGGCACGCGATGGAAAAGCCAAGCGTGCCCTCAGCTGGCCAGCGGGGAGAAAGCAGCCCCTTCCCTTGGCATCTATCTTCCTGGCCGTGCTCAATGCTGGAAGAATTGAAAACACGGCCAGAGAGGTCTTGTTAGAAGAACGACACGCTAGCACACGGGTAGGGCGGGAAGCTCACAGCCGTGCAAAGCGGGACACTTATAACTCTTGGGACGTTCAGCATTTTTTGGGCGTTCCTCTCCAAGCACGTTGTGATCGAGCGGGTCCAGAAGCAGCAGCTGAGGGGATAATCAACTTGTTTCTGTGTTTTTCTTTTTAGGGTCACTTTAGCATCGACCTTTACGGAACTGGCCTTTCGGTGATGGAAACGGCAAAATGGCTCTCGCAGGGAAACTATGCGGTGTCAGAAATTCAGAGATCTCCAGTAAGAAAACAACTCTCTTAATCCTGAACTCTAGATATCCCCGTATCACTGATGTTGGGGCTCCAGCGGGCACAGGCTGCATTGCTTTCATAGCATCGCTCTCATGAGCACGTAGCATGAATCGAGGAGACGTCGTAGGAAATAAAACAGAGCCCCGAACTGTGCGTGTGTGTTGTTGTCAGGTGTGGGGCGACGGCTGTAAATGTAACTTGCTCTGAATTACGGCGGTTAATTAGTGAGTCTGTCTAGCCCTGAATGCTGAGCGCCCGGGCGCAGACATGTCTTTAATTAGTTGTCTGAGTCCCCTGGCAGGGAGCCTGCACCACCAGCGGCGTGGACCTGGGGCCGCGCTCTCCGTCAAGGCCTCAGGCAAAAGTTCTTGCTGGGAGAAGGGCTGCAAAAATTGACCTGCTGCTCTCTCCTATCTGTAACTTCTAATTGCATGACAGGAGCAGGCTAACGACCAAGACTAATGAGAAGTATTGGGGCACAGCTATTATTATTCATACTGCAGCAGCCTCTCAAAACCGCGGTCAGGGATCAGGCCCCCTTTTTGCCGGGTGTTGTAGGTATAAGATGGAAGAGACTCTTTGCCCGAAACAGCTTGACTGCTTTTAGGTGGAAGAGCTGTCAAGGTAGGGGGAGTAACCAGGAGAAATGGGGGGTCAGGAGCGCATTGCTGCCTGATTTGGTCTTCACATTTGTCTTCAGTGCACCAAGCAAGCCTTCCCATGAAGGTTAGGGGCCCCCTTCCCACTGGGATGCACCAGATCGCTTCAAGCGGTGACTGCAGAGTCTTGTGATGGAGAGCACCGGCTGCTCCCTCCTGCCAAGACATGCAATGGGAAGGAAAGGGGGCAGAAAAGGAGAGAGCCGGTGAAGTCAGAAGCTGTAGGTGAGGATGGCAAGAACAAAGATGAGGGAATTTACTGTGATGCCTGTGGGGCTGGCTCCTCTCGAGTTGCAGCGTTGGCTCTGCAGAGGTCTGTCCTTTCTCGTGGATCCACTTGTGAGCTTGGGTACCAGCACCAGCCCAGCTGGCAGCAGCAGGTGGCTCAGCCTGAGCATTTACCCAACTTTGCTGGTGAATTTGCAGCCTACGCTGAGCTGAGTCTCTGAGCTGGCAAGCTTAAAGCAGCTCTGCTATGTCCATACCCAAGCTGAAGTCACTACAGACCTGCCTTGAGTGAGTGAAGGTTAATGAATACACAGGAATACACCAAATACATGGGAAGGTCGGCTGATTCTTAGTTTTGTTGCACGTGTTTCCTGGCCTCTGCTTCTTGCAGGTGCCCTGACCTTGCTTGTCCGTGTAGAAAAGTCAGTCTCATCACCGTGCTGCTGCAGAGGGACTCTCATCCTGTGGCCAGGGCTCAGCCTTGGGCCTGGTCCATCTCAGCAGAAGGCAGTGGGACCAGTCCAAGGCTGTATCCCTCTTTCACACCATGCCTCATGCAGAGGTTTGGGGATCTCGAGCATCCATGCTAGGCTCTTGCAGTGACTCGGGAGGTATTATTTCCGGGTGCAGGATGTGCCAGACATAAATGTCGTAGGCGTGTTACCATGGGCATTAAGCAAAAAGCAGCCTTCTGTTCCTTTCTGGCTGCACAGGTTGTGCTTTGGTTTGTTTTTTCCTCCTAGCCGTCCCTTGGCTCAGAGAAGTAGCTACTGGGTGAGGCCTTGATGGAGGGTTTTTCTGCCTGGTGGAGAAATGGGCGGTCAGGGTGGGAGGTGGGTCTTGGGTGCTGCCCTGTTTAACGAGCAAGCGCTTACGGAGCAGGGTCAGCTGCCACGAGAGGAAGGCAGGGCTCAGCAGGAGGAAACCTCTGCAGTTCCCTGCAGAAAGAAGCTGCGCCAAGAGGCAGGAGGACACGATGTTGGCTAAAACAGATGCCCCATTTCAGACCATGTTACCTGGCTTGCCCTCTGCCACCTGCCAGGCACAGCTTGGGGGGGTGCCATGGCTGCAGGAGTAGAATAGCAGAGGATGGAGCCAGGTGCGCAAGGGAGCTGGTGGCCTGTCATTTAAAAATAAATGCTCTGGGCAGCCCTGCCCTTCAGTCCTGTTTGCTGCTGAGCCAGGGCGGCAGGTTCTTCTGCGTATGGGACGAGTGAGAGGAGCGTGGCTCTTTGCAGAACTAGAGTAAAACCAGGCTGGATTCAGTTTGCTCGGGTGTAGCTTCATGGAGTTCAGCTCACACCAGTTTACAATGAAGTCAGACTTTGTCCCCAGGGCTCTTCTATATTCTCTGCCATCTCCACATACTTCCCACCACATTTCAATGACTCACAGCATCCAAAAGACACCAGAGGAAGGCAGATATGGGAGGGACAGTGCTCCAACCTCGCTCCTTCCATATTCCCAGGGCATCGCTTTCTGTCTCGCAGGGAGCTGAGCGCCACATGATGCTTTGCCCATCCAAGCCAAAGTTGGCAAACATCTTTCCCCACCCTTGGTGCAAGGTGCCATTGCTTTGGGTCAGGCCAGGGGGAGAGAGACAACCAGAGAGCTATAGAGAGTAGGCGTGGACCAGTGGCTTGGAGCTGCAGCAAAGTAGGTTTGGACTGAATAGCAAGAAAAACTTCTTCACTATTAGAGCCGTGAGGCAGTGCAATAGATGCCTAGGACAGCTGTGGACTCTCCATCGCTGGAGGTGTTCAAGAGCAGGTTGGACAGCCATCGATCAGGGCTGGTCTAGGAGTAGCGATGCCTGTGCTCTGCTGTAAGGATTTCCCATGCTTCTGGGCTTTGGCAGTTGCCACATAGGACCAGGAAGGATTTTTTTCCCCCTTCTGCTGCTACAGGATTTAAAATTTAAAAATACATTTCTTCCAATAGATGCTTCAGTGACCCTATTAAAACGCCGTCAGAGCTGGGCCTCCAGGGGTGGCTGTGGTTAGCTCCTGTTGCCTAACACTGTTTTAAGACCTCATTTCTGATTCTGTCCACAGGATGGTACCAAAGTCCTAGGGAAATGCGGTGGTTACTGTGGGAAGTGCACACCTTCATCTGGAACTGGCCTCGAGGTCCAAGTGCTATAGCCAGATGGGTTCTCCTGGTTCCCGCGCGAAGGTAAATCTTGCCAGGAATTGATTGCTAACGACACACAGCACGGCAGCGTTTGCAAAACTGCCTGCTGTCCTATAGTTAAGGATGCTCTAAGCCCTTTAAGTGCCTAAATACCTGGGGGTTAGGAGCCTGTTGGCCTAGCTAGACTGCCACCAAGCATGCCTGAGACAGAGGGCTTGTGAGCGGTCTTAAGCCCACACTCAGAGCTGCTTCACGGTGGCTACAAAGCAATGCTTCCAGGAGCACGGGGCAGACGCAGACATCCCCTTAGGTCATGCTGCATCACATTCAAAGTGCTTGCTCAGGCCCAGCAAGCGCTTAGAAAAGAGGCTTTTAGCTTCCAAAGCCTGTAAGCGCTTTTGAACTGCTCCCCAGCATTTAATCTCCGATGATAATAAAACCTGAGTGCTAGGTAATACTTTCCAAATTGCTTAGCAAAGAGGCATACACGTCCACGCGACTCTGCAGCACGGAGCTGGCATGTACCAACAGAAGGAAGCAACTGCTTTTTGGCCCTACCCTTAAAGAAAATGCCAGAGGTCATTTGGTGGAATTGTTTTTTTGGCTGGAAACTTGCTTTTCGAGTCACTGGTGCTCCTTCATGCTGTTCTGGACCCAGCAGTCAATGCAGGAGTACGAGACCTCAGAAGCAAGGAGGCCGATCTCACTAAAACGTGCTACTCGCTGTCTCTCTTGCAGGATGTGCAAGCAGGAAGCCAAGATGAGCTGGATGAAGGATAGCGATGCAATACCTCTGCCTTCTACTTTTGTACTTGTTTGTACGTGTGTATATAGCTTGTATATTCTTAATGTACAGTATAATATTTATGTTTGGAATTATTTATTTCGATTTAATATTTTTGTACGTAAAATGTTTATATTAAGGCTGCTTTTACTGTTTTTTTTATTAAACCCTGCAGTCAAACCACTGCATTTTACGTACTCTACATTATATGTAGCGTTATGACAAAAGTGATACTTTATTGTCACTGTACTCAATTGTTTACTTTCAGTCAGTCATTTTTCTTCTTGTTACAGGCTGCTTTGGCCTTTTAAGGTGCTACCAAATTGGCATAGGGGTATTTTTGGCATTTCGATACAACCTTTGTGGAAGGGAAATAGAGCAGGTAGGATTTCTCTTTTTTTTTAAATGATCAAGCAGACAGCACTAACGGGACACATGTAAAATCAATACGGTGCTCATTGCAGTATGAGTTATTGTCTTTTAGGTGTATTTTCAATTCCACGTGACCTCTGTGGCCAGTGATAATGATTGCTGGTTTGGTGCTAATACGAGATATTTATTAATACTGTGTAGTTCTAGGTATTCAGATCCATTGCCATGACGAGCAAGAAAAGGGAGCGAAGAGGGGAAACGGCTAGATGAGCCAAGTCACGCAAATTAAGTATTCAGCCTGCGAACGCGTTCAGAACTTGAACCCCAGTATTTGTAAGGCTCATAAAACCTTGATTATTTTTTTTCCCCAAATAATATTTTCTAATTGAATGTGCCGCTGCACTTCCTGGTTCCATCTGGACGTGTGGGTGCTTAATTCCTCCAAGAAAGGTTGATTGGGCCATATGTTCCCATGGTCTGTGTGCTGAAAGGCATAGCAATGTACTACAAAATCTGCCACAAAGTCCTAAGGGGAAGCCAAAAACACCTACTCGTATTATGCTGCTGCTAGCATGCGGGATCACTCGGCATAGCCTCCGAAGATCCCGTTGGGAGTGGAAATGTTGGAGGATCAGCCTGGGTACTGTAAAGCTAAGTTGCAGCCCCAGCCTGTGCTAGGTCTGTGTCGGCAGACTCTGCAATGTTTCAGTGGATTTCTGTGCCTACAAGTACTGCCAACTGGGTCTGATAGGCTTCATCAGGGACTTGCCAGTTGTATAAATAAGATCATTTTGTACCCACAGAGATCTTTCCCCTCCTGCACAGGCTGGCCCGTGTGTATTGGCGCGTGGCTTTGCATCACCCAAAAAGCCGCCACGCTCTTTGGGTGTCTCCCGTCCTATGCACAGCTGGTCCTGCAGTCTTTATTCCAGAAAAAAAAACATCTGTTCAAGTCAGACGGGGCCAAGAAAGCTGTGCAGACCTGGTCTTTGCTGGATTATACCAAGCATCATTCCTGAACTTCGTGGTCTACTGTGTGGTAATAATGCGGCCATGCAATTTTTGTAGGAGATGACTGTGTCCCTTAGCACTTTCTTCGCAATCTCATTGCAAATGGGAACATATTGCCCATCCTCATTATGAGTTTGGACTGATCAGAAGCAGGAAGTTCCCAGAACAGCGTAGGAGGGATCCTGTTACCATGAAATTTCCTGCAGTTTAGGAGACCAAAGACATTTGTTAACCCATTTGGATAAATATCTACATTGGTGGGTGCACAGGCTTATTGAGCCCGACCTCTGAATACACAGGGCCCTATTTATCTACCATGACTCTTTGCCCATTGTGAATGAAGGCAGGTGTTTAAATCAACCTATATGATCCCTAAATGGCAGTGAGTGTGCCCACTGCTTTGTCATCCATGTATTTGATGACTTGTTCCCGGTGCCTGTGTCCAGCCACCTAACCCTACGCTGTGCAGTTTAGCAGCAGGACTCTCAGGTAACATCCATCGGCAAATATGCTGTGCTAATTTAGACCACTTGAAGATTAGACCCTCTGTATTGTTAAGGAATGTCGCTTAGGAACTCCAGTTAATGTCTGGATCCAAATGGAAAGATGTAGGTTTCCCAAATGCACGACTATTTTCTCACCAAATACTTGGATGTGATTATATTACAAGCAGACTCGTTTTTCACCTGCACTGTAGGTTGGTGTGTAACAGTAATAAATGACCCAACATTTTTGAGCAAATGCCAAAAATACCATTTTGGAATTCATGTAATAAGAGAAAAACAAAAAACAAAAGAAAGAAAAAGAGTAATTATGAAATAGTAATTTTGTGATTACTGCTCAGCATTAGAGCATCTGTTCTGTATGGAAAAAGGGAAAATTGCACTATGAACTTTAGGGGAGAAACAGTGGTGCTTAGACAGTACAGGCTGATACTATTTTCTGTAATGAAGTGAATGAGTATTTATAAAAAAAAAAAAATAATAATATTGTGTCCTGTACGCATTCCTTTTTACAATGTAGTTTCATAATGGTTATCAACAGTGCAAGAGAAACCTAAAAATATATTAAATAAAACATAAAGGAGTCATTTAGATACTAAACTTAGGCATCATTGATTGATTTAAATAAATGAGAACAAAATGTTGAGGGCCACTGAGACATTAGACATTTCTCATGAAGTAAATATTATATATATATATATATATATATATATATAGTACAATGCCATTATTTTTCTAAACGTTTTGTTTTGTGGGGGGGGTTGTTTTATTGTTTTTGCAAGCACTTTCCTGTATAAGGTTTCTTTTCTTTCTGATTGCCATCAAAGGGAATGAATGATCTATAGTGTGTGCCGGTATCTTATTTCTCCATTTCCCATCATAGTCCATTACCTGTTATAGAGGCAAAACATGTACACGAGGGAAAATACATTGAATGATAAAAGATTAATCTTTATGTTGGCATTTGTTTTCCTGAATGACTGATTGCTGTTTCTCCTTTTTCTTCATGCCAAAAGGGCTCAAAGGGAGGTGAGGGAGAGGAATCGTAGTGTCCCGTTATCCAAAGTTTCAGCAGGTAAAAATAGTCTTGAAGGCTATGGGCCACGTTCACAGCCTGGGGAAACAGGAAAAGCTCCAGAGATTTCCATGCCAATGTAGAGAGATCATCAGGAAGGATGGTTTAGGGCAAATATCAAAGCGGTAGATTAGCACGTAAGACATTTTGAAATGACAAGCTGGGTTAAGCAAGGAAATGGTAAAAGCATGGCCTAAAGGAACGTGACCAAATGACGATAAGCCTTGATCTGAGGATGATGCTTGATGGGTTCCCCAGGCCGCCCCATATGCTGTTTAATAAAGGACGTTAATGGGATGGATGCAAATTTGGATGTACCCTGGTGAGTTTGCTTGGCCTCCAAAATGGCCTGGCTCGTTTTGGTCTTCTCTTCTATAGGCAGTAGGGAAACCTGCATACATACATTCATTGGCAGGTTTAAAATAAATGAGCAGGCTTATAAAGATAGAAACATGCTTCTGTGAAATGCTTGGGAGGAAGTTGCCCCTTGGTCAGTTCAGAAGTGGAGCCATGTGCCAGGTGTATAAAATGTGCTCTTAACCGCATTATTTTTTGACAACACGACTTTCCTCTACCCTCCGTCTCTGTGGCCTCGGTCACCAACACTTGATTTTTCCAGTTATCTGTATCCAACTTCTTGTCCAACTTCCTGCCATAGCTGAGCACAGAAGGAGAGATAAGTAGTGGAGAGATTCCTTGCAAGAATGAGGCGATGGCTGGAGGGGAGGTCTCATGTGATAGAGCAGTAAAAAATGACCCTCAGGATTTGATCCTACGTAGCAGCAGAGATATGCCCTTAGAGAGCCAGGCAACAGGGATTAAGATATACTACTGCTTTAAAAGGCTCTGAAGATGTCCAGTGCTGCACCACCGTTTCATATCTCAAGTTTGCAGGAAAGATCACCGTGTGGACGAGCACTCTGGACCTCTTGGAAAAAGTGAGTGACGTTTTGCTTGCTTAGCTCGGCGGTGCACAGCAAGGCTGATGGCTTGCACAGAGCATCCCTTAAAGTCTCTGCCAGGCTGTTTTCTTCTGAAGGTCCAGCATGTTGCTTGCCCCTTGGACACATCCAGTGAAAGGCTGCAAGATGCTTAAGTCAGTTATCACTTTAATCCAGGCAGATGCTGCAATGAGAGCAGAAGGACCACGGTCTGCTGCTGCAGTGGACGACCCATTCCTCAGCTCAACGCTTGATGAGACGCAGCCTGGTTTCCAGCCCAGTCTCTTACAGGATTAAGATCTTAACACAGGGCTGTCCCATTTCTCAGCATCGTTTTAAGAGGAGTTGACACCGGTGACTGTTCAGTATGGGATACCAGTGGCAAAACTGGATGTCAGGGGGCACCTTCTTGAGAGGGAACCTGCTGTGGTGGGTTGGATGTAGCCTGCCCTCCTCCCCCAGCAAAGAAAGGAAGGGGTTCACAAAGCCCCTGCAAAGAAAGCTAAAAGGCCGGGCACCTGCAAGGCTTGGACACAAGCTGTTAACCAGGGAAGGAGCAGGAGGCATTGCAATGGATGTTGCAGGGTCTGTACAGGCAAGCAAACACAAATCATGCCCAAAGGGAAGGCATTGGGGTTTTGCCTTTACAGTGGGGGCCAGGATTTTGGCCCTAAAATGTCTCCAGTCACTCATGACCTGCTATGGTACACGAGGCGCAACAAATCATTTATCTCCTGCTAGCCCTTTAGTCCCGTGCAGGAGATGAGGAGCTGCATCTAAAATGTACTGTCCTTGCCGAGTATCCAGGTTGCAGCCAGGTTGGTCTAGAAGCAAAAGCAATCAGGACTTGAGTTAGAGGTGATATCTTTTATTAGATTTTTTCAATTAAATAATTTTTTTTTTTTTTTGCAAAAATCTAGTTTGTGTAATAAAATATATCACCTCTACCATGAGTCCTCATTGCTTCTGTCCTTGCTGAGGCTCTTATCGGACTCTCGTATAACTGTGCACCTGCCTGTTTCCTGCCTTCATGCTTTCTCAGAGGCCTAAAATCAGAGAAATTTCCTGTTGAGCAAGGAGATGGGGTCCAGTTTTGATGAGAAATTGGAACAAGATCAGAGAGGAGTTCCAGGAGTGCTTCAAGGTCTGCAAGAGACCTGAGGAGACCATGCTGGCTTCTAGTCTAAGAGCTACCGTTCCTATTAAGTGGGATAGAGGAGTGACCTGAGTCTGGCCTACAAGCTCCTTCACAGGGAGGTGGGCCTTTCATCTTGAAGACAAAGGCATAGCAATTCAGATTGGAAATCAGGCTGCCTTTTTAACAACGATGGCAATTAACCATTGCAACCGGCTCACAGAGGGAAGCAGTAAATTCTCCGTCACGTGGAGTCTTTCTGAAAGATATGCTCTGGTACATCCTGAAGTTATTAAACTCAATGACCTTTGCTTAGGTAGTGTGGGAGAATGTGTCTCACCCTCTCAGGAGTCACTGAGTGAAGCTGCCCAGCCTCCGCTGTGCCAGGAGATCAGACGAGATGTCAAAAGTCAAACAAAGTGCTTTGATTTTCTAGAAAGAGAAGGTTTGACCCCAGACAGTTTTTTGGTTTAATTTGCTTTCATCCGAAATCTTTCCCTGGTTTGCTTTTTGTTCTGATCAGAAGGAAAAACGTTTCAAATTTGTGACACGGCTTGCCAAGATATCCCTATGCCCCTTTGCTTGGAAACATGTTTGGACAGCTGGTAGGAAGAAGGATGCAGATAAGGTTTCTTTCCAAAGGGAACATGGGGAGTAAAAGTTGAAGGAAAATGCTAATGATGTATCAGACTGTTCACAGTTGTATCTCTCTTGGTTGGAAAACTGATTTGGATAATCAGCAGCTGTTTCGTTAAGGGAGGATCCAGCTGATGCCCTGCGCGCAGACAGATGTTGCAGAGGCTGAGATGTGATTTATGTCGGTCTGTTGTCACCAGTAAGGCTGGGATTCACCTAAGCCCAGGCCTCACCTTGAACATGCGACATCTCCTCACATGCCCATGCACGTGCCAGCTTTAAACATCTTGCTGAATCAGAGCCTACAATGTGATCGGACTGCAGCTAATTAAAGGTGTGCTAGTGCTTGGTGTCTTTCTCTTTGACAAGAAAGCAAAGGGACTCTGAAGCAGAATCCCTAAATGCAAAATCCTGCATATAGGTAGGGAGAGGCAGGCAGGTTGTGGGGCAGGGTCCTGGACATATTCTTACTTCAATAAAATGCTTACTTGGTTCCAGTCATATGCTGATAATTTTCATCCTCCTTCTGTAATCTTAAACTCTGCTCCTGATGAACAATTCATTTAATCAGCCTATGCTGCATTGTCCTATGCTAATCCAGGCTCGCTAGCTGCTGACCTTCCTCTCCGAAGCTGTTCACTGCTCACTGCTGGGGTTTTTTAACTCTGCAGAAGGGAATATTTTAAGTAAAAGTCTTTAATTGCTTTCACTCAGGCTAGCGGAGAGTGATGGCTGGCTTCATGGAGACAAATTGGCAACTCATCAGCAGGAGCTAGCTTGTGCCTAGTGTACTGTGCTTTGCAAGGATGTCTGTGGGGGAAGGGTTAGTTCATCCATGAAGCCTGCAACAACATTCCTTCGTATTGCAGACCGCCACAGGCTCCGACGCTGTTAAGTGCATAAAAAATCATGTATTTTATGCCTTTGAATAGTGAGAGTAACAATCCCAGTCTGGCTGAATTAGTAGGGTTGCTGTGCCCTGACTAGGAAGTACAGTATGGTAATTGCTCCTTGTTCTGGGGACCTAAGGCTGTTGGAGCCAAGGCTGGAAAGTTGTAGCTCAGACCAAAGGAGTTTGGGCTTTTAGTGCTATTCATGTCCGCACATCCCGAGCTGGTCACAGTTGGCAATCAGATATATGCTGTTGCCGTCAGATATACGGCCTGGTCAAGGTTGGCCATCAGTTGGTTGAGGTTGGTCATCAGATATGTCATGCCAACTGCATCATGGGTTCAGTCAAGCTTAGGGGCACTGAGCATGTTCATTTGCACATGTCTAACTTGCATATATAGATCTACTCAGCAGGACCATTCAGTCAAGGCTGTTACTCCAGCCTCACATGCATCATCTTCAACTTGGACCTCTCTTTAGGTTCTCACCTATCACCTGTTTGTCTTGCAGGTTCTTTGTACCACCCCTAAGACATGATCGTTCCTCTCTACCCACACAGCTGCAACTTTCATTCAAGCTCACCTTGTGCAATATTTCTGCATTAGCCTCCTTCAAGCTCTCCTTTGCCTTGTTGCCAGATAGAAAGCAAAAATCAGTTTGCTGGTGGTCTGTGGATACTGCTTGTCATGCTGATGGACACTGCCTTTGTTTCTTTGTGATTCCCCTTCAATTCACATCGGATCTTGTCTCTTCACTTGTACTTAGCTCAGAAGTTTTCTGTTTCGTGACTGGTGCTCCTAGGCACCAGAGTAGCAGTAAAAATAAATTGTAGTAGTAGTAGTCAAATGCATATTAGGAGCATATGTGTGTGTGAACACAGCTGCATGCATCCGCATTTGAATATCTGGCCCTGGTTGAGGTGAATTGAGACGCAAATGAAATGCGGGTCTTTCGGCTGAATTGCCAAATGCTTAACTGAAGTCTCAATCAATCAAGTGCATGAGGGGCCAAATTCTCACCATGTGCAAATGGGTACAGCTCCAGAGGTCATGAAGGAGGGTTACTGACTGGCACCAGCGGACGAGAACAAAGTCCACCTAAGTTTTTCTTTTATGAGCGTAGAAGTGACGACGTCCAGGTCCCAGAGAGCGCCGTGCTGTACTGCTGCTGTAAAAGGCGCAAGCAACGTCATTGCATTCACGGGATTTTTCATCCTTGGCATTACTGAGCTCTGCTGCTGCCGAAAGCCTTAGCCTTGCCTTCATTGCCTCTTGTCTTGATTATAGGCACTTCTTTCTCCATGGATTTGCCCAAGTATCAGATCTCCGTGAACACAGACATCTGATAGACTAATAAAACCGATGACAATGATATGCAGCAGCAATGGCAAGCCTCTGCCAAGGAGAGCTCTGACATGCCAGACAGCTGGTTCTCAAATCAAGCAAGTTTTTCCTCCTCCCAGGAAGGCAATGATATGGTCATTAGGTCTGCCTGTGCTTATTTCTGATCCCTTCCTTAGAAACAGCATTTGCCTTTAGAAACTCTGCTGACCTTAACATGCAAAGTGCTTTCCATCAGCTTAGACAAGTGTTTCCAACAACTGCTCATTTTTTGTGTGCAGCTCGTTCATTCCCATGCTTGTTGGCATAACTGGAATTGGTAATGAGCTGCACGCTAGCTCTGGGGAAGGCCTCTTAATTATGTGACCTTGATAGGCTGGTAATTTCTATCCCTTGAACAAGTTTCCTCCTGTATTGTGGAAGGCACATGGGAAGATAGCATGTTCTGACACAAACTCAGATTTCATGAGCTGGGTTTCCATTTGGTCCTCTGCTTGAATGAGGGGCCTACTTCCTTGATGAGCGGTCCATGGGGAAGGGGCTGGTTGGTGAGTCGGGAAGCTGGATTTCTCTTCTCTGCTCTCCTGTTGAGCTTCTGTGTAAGTTTGGGCATGTCTATACTGCTGAAATGCCACGTTTCCTCCCGAGCCGTGGTGTGCAGCGCTAATTAGCCTGGGTGCTAGGCTCGTGAACGTGTCTACCCTGCTTCTGGCACGAGAGCCCGCGTGTGCAGAGCAGTGTGACATGGTTCAGCACCGGGCAGCAGATCAATAGTGATACCACACCTGGTGTTTTCCTCTTGATCTGCCTTCTCTAGTTTGATGTTAAAGTCTTGATTTTCTGACTATTGTAATACTTCTGTCGGGGGCAAAAAGGTGGTTGGGTTCAGGTGTCCAGGGCTTCCTTCTGAAAATGTAAAACCCAGAAGCCTGGGATAATTAAGTCTCTCCTCACTGACATCCTTGAGAGCTAATACGAGTCCAACTCTGGGTAAAATTGGTAGGTGACAGATCTGTGCGTATGTACGTGTGTGTGTGTGTGTATATGTATGTGCATACGTGTGTGTGTGTGTATATATATATATATATATATATGTATGTGTGTATACGTGTGTGTGTGTGCATATATATATGTATGTATGTGTGTGTGTATACGTGTGTGTATATGTGTGAATGTATATATATATATGCGTGTGTGTGTACGTGTGTGTGTATACGTGTGTGTGTATATATATATGCGTGTGTGTGTGTACGTGTGTGTATATGTGTGTATACGTGTGTGTGTGTATACATATGTATGTGTGTGTATACGTGTGTGTGTGTGTATACATGGGCTTACTACATTAAAAAAATAGTTAAAATTAAAAACTGGTACTACACAAGAGTTTTAATACAAAGTACAGACCAAGGGTTTCTAAACAGCATGCCCACAATTAGGGACAGAGGTCCTCACGGAAGCAGCTAAATAAAAGGCCTGAGTTTCGAAAGTGCTGAGTATTCAGTAGTTACCAATGCATAATAATTCACGAGCCTAGCTTAAAAATCCCCTATTTTTTAAACCGTTGGTCAAAGTACACAGGAGAAAAGGCTTCTAAAGCAGTGCTCTCCCTGCGAGTAACATATTAGTTACCTTCTGTTACTCCCACATGCCCAGAAAAAGAAAGATAGTTTTAGAAATAAAAATGTTATGTTCCTTTTACATCATCCCAAATTCCTCACAATATGTGGATTTGAAACCAGGACATTTTGTATACCAAGTACTCTGTAAGTGCCTTGAAAAACATCCTATTTTTTCCCATAGAGGGTAGAAGCATCAGGTAAGCGCACAAAATACTACCAGAGCTTTCCACCTGCAGGATGGCAATGCCGGGTTCAATTGAGATGCAGAATACAAGTTGCTTTGGCTTTACAGTCGCTTTCCTACGTGAACGTAATCCAGGCAGGGCAAGGGGCAGGATGGAGTTGCACTTTAGACCGACTGAATTGTCAGGTGCAACTTTCCCCTGCCCTCTGCCTGACTGCAGACCAACAGGGCTAACTGCCTCTCTCTAGGTAAGCAAAAGGAGCTATGCATTTTCCTAGATAACCAAATCTTCAGGCTACTTCTGTAAAGATCCCAAAATAGGGGAGTGGTGCTGACTGTAGCTGTGATCGGCCAGGGAGCATGACTTGCTTGGCAATCTTTTTATTGGACCGACTTCATCGTTGTGAGACACGAGGTGACTTGAGGAAAGAAAGGCCTTTGGGGCTGTTGCCAAACAAACCCTGGTTCTTCCAAACTAAGGTCCCTTGGGAGGAGACTGCCCTGGATGCAGCCTTGCTAGAGAGCACTGAAAGGCACGGTACAGACCCAATGCCTGTGTCACATGCGTGCACGATGCCAACACAGAGCCTCTTTACAACCCATCGGTTGAACATTTGCTCACAAATCCTTAATAACAAAATGCACCAAATAACATAACCCCAACCAGAAACCTACACAGTAGTTGTTGGAAGTGCATGTATTTCTCAGAGGAGCTGCCATTCCTCTTGGTGACTAAGAGCTTAAAAAGACGAGCAATGCAAAAACAAAAACCCCTCCCAGTGTGGGTCTTTATGTGGGACGTGATGGAGTTGCTACTCCAGCAGTAAACAGGATTTCAGCCTTGCACTAAGTGAGACCAGCACTTCTCTGAGCAGGCACCAGAGGGCAGAGCAGATCGGATTTGATGAAGGCAAGAGCCGAGGATCAACTCAGGAGAGCTTTGCAACTCATATGGCTCCAATTTTATTGGGGTGGGGTATTTTTTTTTTAATTTGTTTTCTGCTTTCGCTTGGCTCTGCCTTGCATAGAAGGCGTTTGTCTCCATGCAATGCAACTGGCTGGGAAGTTTTATTGCTTACTTGGTGCAGAGTCGACCCCCAAATGCTATTTATGGTGCAACTGAAGACCGCCTTCAAAATTAACAATAGATGACTATAAATCTTATTCCGTTACCTAGCAACTAACACAATAAAATCGAAAGGTTAAAAGGAGGGGGCTTACTTAGCAATACCTTGGTGTGTACATAATGGCCCATTTCACATTCCTGGGTGGGTGGAAAAAGAAAATGTGTGTGTGATACAAATGACTGTATCGATCGAGGCAGGCCCATGCTGTAAAATTATCCAGAGCTGTTTTCATCAAAATACCCCAGAAAAGTGACAAAGAGAGGAATGAAATGCTCATATGTTAGTCAGAGGCGGCGATAATTAGCGCCATGAAACTGTACGGCAAACCGCAGAAATGCTGAAATACAGCAGGAGCCTGCGAAGTTGCTAGGCTCACTTTGTTATTGTTTCTGACGTTTGGAGCGTGTGCATCTCCAAAAAACCGAGCAGCCAATGTTCAAAGTGCATTTTGCCAGTTTGAATTTAATGGAATATGCAGCAGGAAACCTCTGAGTACAAAAAATAAAATAAAATAAATGAAGCAATCTGGCATGATTCATCTGATTCTGAGTTTCTGTTAAGCACTGTACAGGCTGAAATTCCCCCTCTTTGTACTGAATTATGGTTTTATGTCTCATCTTTTCTTCTTCCAATAACTACAGGGTAGTCAGGCCCGAGTGGAAGCATGGCATTGCCTTGTTACTAAGGGACCTAAAGTGAGGGCATGTATTTATCCATAGAGAAGGAGGTTTGCTGAATAAGTGAGACTGTGCAATGCATTAGATCCCTCTTTTATATGACCATCCTTCAGCAGCAGGGGCATTTTAAGACACTTGTTTTGGCTTCCAAGCTCTCTCTTAGTTTTGGAGAGGTTTTGCACAATAACAGCCAGAGGTTTATTACCTGCAGGATCAGAGATGGCTGCACAGGTAACTCGCCTGAGCAGGACCTCTTGGCATTTGAAACCACAGGAGGGCTGGCAAGAAAGGGCACAAGCTGCAGCAGAGCCCACCCGTGGTGTCGGGTATGAAATGTTTGCATTTTGGAGGCTAGGTGCTGGGTGTAGCTCCTGGGAACAAGGGGTCCTGATGGCTTCTCCACTAGCTGAGCTCCTGGCCTTACTGTTGCACTTGTGTAGGAATATAGGTGAATGCTTTCTTCAAGCTTCCCTTGCTACTCCCTCAAGGGGCGCGTTTACGCGAGACACTAACTGCGCAGTAGTGTGCCAGCAGGTAAAAACTGTGCTAATACACTACTGTGCAGTAAGCATCACAAGAAAACCATGCACCAGCGCTACTATGCAGTAGCGCAACTTACTGTGCATTGATTTAGTATTTGGTTATCCAAGTACTAAATTCAGTGCACCATAACTACAGCGCATTAATGAATGTGTAGATGCTCCCAAGTTGCCTAGTCCCTTGGAGAGAGCAGAAAAGGGCTGTTGATGGGCAGAGCTCTGATTTTTAGCTCCATCTCTCCCCAAGAAATGTTGATGGGCAAGCTGAAATGACAGTGAAGAGTGCTAACGTGTTGCTGTTGACCAAGCTGTTGAATTGCCATGCTCTGTCCTCATAGTAAGCTCCAGTTCACATGGTAAAATCAGTAACTGGAGTGGTTACTGCTGTGTTTAGTCATAGGACCAGGTGCAGTCATTTCTGCAGTGTAACAAGCTTGTTGATTAAGAATTGAGGCAAGGACTGTGCTTAACCTTCTCTTTCTCTCTCTGATTTTTTAAAAAAATTTTTTGCAATTATTTCTGCAACAAGTACCAGGTAGAGAGCAAAAGGAGAAAGGAGGTTCCTGATATTTTGCTCCTCTCATCAGTCTACTTCAGAAAGAAAATGAGCTTTGATTTCTTCTGTGCAGCAATGGAGAAAACTTGAAGAACAGGTATAAAACCCAGAAGGGTTGCAATGAGAATTGCCATGTCTAGTCAGGGCTGATTGAATGAGGTGGAAAAAAAAAGGAATATGTCAAACAAGCACCGCAAGGAACGCCAGCCATTTGTCATATGTGTTGCTTGGCAAATATTATTTAACCATCTCTGTTTCTGAGATTAAACGCACAGCGCAGGAGACTTGCAGCAGGAACAAGGCTCAGACTTGGATCTTAGACAATGTATTTGTTCGCTGCTGTTGCTGCAAGGTATTCCTTCATGTCCCCCCAGAGATGTGAGCCCCAGGGTTTCAACAATGCAGATGCAAGTCATTTAGGAGCCTACCCTCCTGTCTTTTTTATTTTGGTCAGTTAAATAGTTAACAGCTTCATCGGAAGAAACATCCATTGAAAAGAAGAGGGCAGTTCACAGCAGGGCACCCTGGTTTCAGACTCTGTAACGTGTGCACTCTTTATGTCTCCCATCCTCAGTTTGCATTTTAAAGGTGAGACAGGGACTGGTTTGGGTTCAGTGAAAGCTGAGAGCAAGTGAGGCCTGCCCAAGCCAGGCCATCCCATGAGCCACCCAGAGTAAATGGTGGCAGCATCTGGAAAGTCCCTTGTGTTGCAGGAAGGAGCTGGTGCAAGCATTGAAAAGGGCCTTTCAGTGTGTCAAGCCCTTGAGTTTGGTACTGAGAATACCCAAGGATCTGGGTTTGACCAGGTGCAAGTCTGTCTTGCAAAGAGGTCGTGGAGACCCCTGGCTCTGCTCTTACTCCATGTAGATGGAGGCATGCAATAAGGTTTCCCACATCCCAGAGATGCCTTTAGCAGGAGTGAAGTCCGCACCTTCCTTCCACCAAGGTCTCTGGCCCAGGGGTTTGCCTGGGGTGCCAGAGGCAGAGCAGCCCTGAATATCCCCAGGTGGTGCCAGGTTCCCTGCCATGAAAAGCAATCAGCCCAACTTCTGAATTTTCTGCAGCAACACCTGTCCTATGGCCCTGGTAAGGGGGCTGAGGAGGACAGCATGCGCTGGGGACCCGTGTTCAGAGGGGCCGTGTCCCCTCCTTTCAGGACAGCTCTGCCGCCAGGGAACAACCCTTTGTAAGTTTGCCTGACTTTGATGACAATGTGAAAGGAAACGTCCTTATTAGCCAGACTATTGAGGGCACCGAGAACCTGTTGCTACAGGAAAAGCAATTAAAAATAATTTGCAGGTCACCTTCGCGGCATTTCCCATAACACGTGGATCTGTGTTCTGCATCGCTTCTCGGCGAGCGCTGTTGTTTTGTTGGGTTTGAACCGGTGTTTTATGTGAAGGACCCGAGGCCTGAACTTTCAAGGTACCGATGCCCTGAGATCTCACCGAGTTTGGGTGGAGGTGAGTGGTGGGCTCTGCCATTATTCTTGTATCACGTACCACATGCCATTATTAATTATAACTAATATGTGGACAATTATGGAGTGGGAAGTCTGTTTTGGGATTAAGCCGGGTCCCATCCAAAATTGTTCAGAGGCTAAATGGGAAGGATGCCTTCTTCCCTGCCACTAGAAAAAAGCCCCGGGAAGCCAGCAGGTAAGGGGAGTCTGGAAGAGGCTGATGAAGCAGGAGGGTGATGGGGAAGGGATGGTCCATGCCTTTCTGGGGGATTTGCACTTCTCTGCAACTTTTTTTTTTGTGCAAGGCTTCAGGTTTGACCAGATTCCCTGTTTGTTTGTTTAAATAAAACCTAGAAATCAGCATTTTTTCAGTGGAAAAGTTGCCTGAGTTTGGAGAACCAACCCCGTATAACCCTCAAACTGAAACTGTTAAGTGAAAACAATCTTTGCAAACCATAAATCATGGCTTTGGGCTCTGTGTTCTCTGCAACCTCCCCCCTCTCCCCGCTGAAATGTTGACCGACAATGAAGGATGTCACTTGAAAACTGCAGAGAGCCATTTTTTCCATGAAAAATATCGAGCGGGTACTTTTGCAGCCGGCTCTGAGTTTGGCTGGGGGGTGGGAGCAGAGCAAAGATGAGGCGGAGAAGGAAAGAAAAAAAGGCAAGAGAGGGACAAGGGACATGGGGAATGGGAACAAGGACCTGTGAAATGTTGATGGAGACACTACTCCATCACAGTGGGGCTGGGGCGGCTGAGAATCCAGGGCCCTGCTACACATTCAAGTGAAAATTGGATAGAAACCAGCTATAAAGCTGTGAGACATTTTCAAGCACTGACTTGGTAGCTGTTTGGCTCGTCTTGTAGTTGGATGGACACTTACTGAGTGGGAGTAACTTGCACAAGTGACCGGTTTTACTTCGGCTGGGTTACATTTATTGCACGATGAGCTAGCGAGTTGTGTAATATATGTACCGTGTGGCAGGGGATCCGGTTCCTCCGGTGGCTGGCTCTGCGTGGCGAGTTCACGCTGGGACTTGACTGTATCCTTCGCTCTGGAGCATGACCATGGGTGTTCACTCTGGAACCTAATGGTGGTGTTCACCGAGACCTAAGCGGCTACGTTCCCGCTGGAACCGAAACGGTGGCGTTGACTCGGGAACCTACCAACAGCATTCGCCACGAGACCTAAACAAGGGCATTACTCTGACACCAAAGGACAGTGTTCAAGCTGAAGGCGTTCACTCGGCATTGAAGGGTGGCGTTCACTCTGGAACCTAACAAGGGTGTTCCCCGTGAAACCGAAACCCTGAGGTTTGCTCTGAGACCTAATGAGGGCTGAGACATACATGAACGGTGTTCCCTCTGAGACGTAACGACCGTGTTCGCTCCCGAAGTTAAGCTCTGCAGCCTAAAGGAGGGAGTTCACTCGGAGACCTAACGACGGCGCTCACACCAGACCCGACGCTCTGCAGTCCAAACAAGGGAGTTTATTCTGGAAACCAACAACGTTCCCTGCAAAACCTAGACTGTGGCGTTCACTCTGAGCCCTAATGATGGCATTCACCCCCAGCCTAAAGGAGGGCATTCCCTTTGAGATCTAATGAGGGCATGCATGCCAAGATGTACCTGAGCGATGTTCACTCTGAGACCTAACAATGGCATCCACCCCCAGCCTAAAGCAAGGTGTTCACTCTGTGATCTAACGAGGGCACTAACAGTGAGACAGGTATGAACTGTGTTCAGTCTGTGACCTAAGAATGGCGTTCACCCCCAGCCTAAAGGAGGGTGTTCACTCTGAGACCTAACGACGGCACTCATGCAAGACAGGTGTGAGCGGTGTTCACTCTGAGACCTAATGATGGAACTAATGCTGAAGGCTAATCTCTGCAGTCCAAACTAGGGTGTTCACTGTAACAACAAACCTACACCCTGGCGTTCACTCTGAGACTTAATGATAGTTTCATAGTAGGTCGGGTCGGAAGGGACCTGAGCAGATCATCAAGTCTGCCCCCCTGCCGTAGGCGGGAAAGGCTGCTGGGGTCAAACGACCCCGGCAAAGTGTCTGTCTAGCCTCCTTTTGAAGACCCCCAGGGTAGGAGCCAGCACCACTTCCCTTGGAAGTTGGTTCCAGCTCCTAGCCGCCCTGACTGGGAAGTAGCGTCTCCTGATGTCCAGCCTGAACCTACTCTCCATCAACTTATGGCCATTATTCCTTGTTACTCCCAGGAGTGTTCGGGGGAACAGGGACTCTCCCATTGCCTGCGGGTCCCCCTTGACCAGTTTATAGATGGCCACCAGATCCCCCCTCAGCCTTCTCTTGTGGAGGCTGAACAGGTTCAGGTCCCGTCGCCTCTCCTCGTAGGGCCTGCCCTGCTGCCCCTGACCATGCAGGTGGCCTCCTCTGGCCCCTCTCCATGCTGGCCACATCCCTCCTGAAGTGCGGCGCCCAGAACTGGACGCAGTACTCCAGCTGGAGCCTGACCAGCACTGCATAGAGGGGGAGCATCACCTCCTTGGACTTGCTTGTGATGCATCTGTGGATGCATGACAAGGTGCGGTTGACCTTCCGACTGCACCCCCACACTGTCACCTTGGAGTCTATAATGACTCCAAGATCCTTTTCTGCCTCTGCACTGACGAGAGGGGAGTTCCCCAACTTGTAGGTGTGCTGCTGGTTCTTCCTCCCCAGGTGCAGCACCTTGCACTTGTTAGTGTTGAAACCCATCCTGCTCTCATGCACCCACCCCTGTAACCTGTCTAGGTCCGATTGCAGCCTGTCCCTTCCTTCTAGCGTGCCCACATCCCCCCACATCTTAGTGTCATCTGCAAATTTGAACAGGGTGCTTTTCACCCCCTCGTCCAAGTCGCTGATGAAGATGTTGAACAGTGCGGGTCCGAGGACCGAGCCCTGGGGGACCCCACTGCCCACATCCCTCCAGGTTGAATAAGACCCGTCCACCTCCACTCTCCGGGTGCGGCCCTCCAGCCAACTGGCGACCCATCTGACTGTGTAGGCATCGACACCACAGTCTCCTGGTTTTTTAATGAGAATGGGGTGAGAGACGGTGTCGAAGCCCTTCCTGAAGTCCAGAAAGACTACGCCCACCGCAACACCGGCGTCCAAGGATTTTGTGACCTGATCGTAGAAGGCCACCAGGTTGGTCTGACAGGACCTGCCTCGAATGAACCCGTGTTGATTGCCCCTAAGCATAAGCTCCCCTGCTGGACCCTCACAGATGTACTCCTGGATAATTTTCTCAAAGACCTTCCCCAGGACTGAGGTAAGACTAACAGACCTATAATTTCCTGGGTCCTCCTTCCTCCCTTTTTTAAAAATGGGGACCACATCTAGTCCTCCGGCACCTCACCAGAGCACCACGAGTGCTCGTAAAGCTGCGCCAGGGGTCCCGCAATGACCTCTGCTAATCCCCTCAGCACCCTGGGGCGGAGATCGTCAGGACCAGCTGATTTAAATACATCCAGTCCCTCCAGAAGTTCCCTGACTAGATCCTCGCTGACCCTGGGCCTGGCTGCGCCTCCTCTGGGACCATTGCGGGTCCCAGTGCGGGGCATGACTTGGTCCCTGCTCAGAAAACCGGAGGAAAAGAAATTGTTAAATAAGTTATCTTTGTTGTCTGGCGAGACCACCTGATTTCCTAGTGTCTTGCAGAGGCCCCACGTTACCTGGCACCTTCTTTTTACCCGCTATGTATTTAAGAGTTGGGAGTCAACGAAGAGTGGTCGTTCCCGAAGGAGACGATCCTCTGAGCGCAAAGGGTGGCAATCCCAACACGGATCGCGCTCCCCCTTGGCTCACCAAAAGCATCCAGGAACGTCTCAGAGCTAAAAAGGAGGTGATGGTGAGCCAAGGGGGGAGCGGATCCGTGTTGGGATTGCCACCCTTTGCGCTCGGAGGCTATGCTCCATCGTTATACATCTGCGCTGGATGGGGAATACCAGAATTAGCGGCTGCCCCACTGGTCCCAGGACTGCTCTTCCCCGGGTATTTCTTGTGTCCTAATGAGGGCACTCGCGCGGCGACGGACCCCAGCGGTGCGTGCG
>NW_005841934.1:686430-700649 GCF_000455745.1 Alligator sinensis
AGCCGGAGCGAGGACAGCCCTGCACCGCCTGCGGGGACCAGTGCCCGGGCTTCGCGCTGCACAAGTGGAGGTAGGACCCACCGACCGCCGGGGGGGTCGCACCCCCCCCACCCCTTGAGATAAGCAGGTGTGCAGCCAGGGCCCGCCGGCGGCTCCTCCCGCTCTTCTCCTACTCGCCTGTGCCTTTTTTGATTGCACCCCTTTTGGGGAAGGGGAGAAAAGTGTTTTCTTGAGTGTACCCCCTTTTTGGGAAGGGAAGAAACGTGCTTTTTTTGACCATACCCCTTTTGGGGAAGGGAAGAAGAGTGTTTTCTTGATTGCACCCCCTTTTGGGGAAGGGAAGAAGAGTGTTTTCTTGATTGCACCCCCTTTTGGGGAAGGGAAGAAGAGTGTTTTCTTGATTGCACCCCCTTTTGGGGAAGGGAAGAAGAGTGTTTTCTTGATTGCACCCCCTTTTGGGGAAGGGAAGAAGAGTGTTTTCTTGATTGCACCCCCTTTTGGGGAAGGGAAGAAAAGTGCTTTTTTTGACAGTACCCCTTTTATACCTTGATTATACCCCTTTTGGGGAAGGGAAGAAACACGCTTTCTTGATTGCACCCCTTTTGGGGAACGGGAGAGAAGTGCTTTTTTGATTGTACCCCCTTTTTGGGGAAGGGAAGAAACATGCTTTCTTGATTGTACCCCTTTTATACCTTGATTATACCCCTTTTGGGGAAGGGAAGAAAAGTGCTTTTTTTGACCGTACCCCTTTTATACCTTGATTAAACCCCTTTTGGGGAAGGGAAGAAACATGCTTTCTTGATTGTACCCCTTTTGGGGAAGGGAGGAAAAGTGCTTTTTTGATTGTACCCCTTTTATACCTTGATTAAACCCCTTTTGGGGAAGGGAAGAAACATGCTTTCTTGATTGCACCCCTTTCGGGGAACGGGAGAGAAGTGCTTTTTTGGTTGTACCCCCTTTTTGGGGAAGGGAAGAAAAGTGCTTTTTTGGTGCTTGGCGTTATCCCCCGAGTGGATAATGCCTGAGAGACCTTTTAAATGTTAAAACGCACACACACCGTGCAGGGTGCAGGTTTCCAGTTTTTTTTTTAATAACGCCTCAGTGTTGGGCAGCCGGAGACCCGCCAGCGCAGTCTGTCCGATGGTAGGGCAGCAGGGCTGCGAGGGACCTGGCCGGGTGGTCTAGGAGAGCCCCCTGCTCAAGGCAGGATCCTCCCTGACTAAGCCATCCCGGCGGGCTCTTGGCAGTTATCAGGGGTGGAGATGCCACCATTTCTCCAGGCAACCTGTTCAGATGCTTGACCGCCCGCACGGTCAGAAAGTTCCTCCTCATCTCCAGCCTCAGTTTCCCTTGCTGAAGCTGGAGGCTGTTGCTCCTGCCTGCCATGCAGAAAAGCCAGTCTCTGTCCTCTCTCTAACGCCCTTCAGGTCTTTGGAGACTGTTATCAAATCCCCCCTGGGTCTTCTCTTCTCCAGATTGAATAACCCGAGTTGTTCAGCTTGTCCTCGTGCGTCCCAGGCTCCTAAATCCTTTTGGTTGCTCTGCGCTGGGCTCTTTCCCAATTGTCCACATCCTTCTTGAAGCACGGGGCCCAAAACTGGGCACGGCCCTCCAGGTGAGGCGTACATTGTGGCTGGACGTGAGGGTTTGCAGACTCTTGCAGGAGCGAGAGCAGCTTCTTGCATCCACACAGAAGGCCTGATTTTAAATTGCTTACCCCACCGTAGAGGAAGAGCAGGGCCATAGGCCAGGTTATGCCCCCTGCCCTCGTGGCTTGCCGTATAATAAGGCAGCTTGCCTTTTGGGGACTCACCTCTCCTGCATTTGAGCTGACGCCGCGTGTTTTAGCTGCTACTGCCGCGTCCCCAGGGGAAAGAGGTGCTGGCTTTTGCCCCTCCGTACTTTGTCTGGCCCTGTCTGTTGGAGTCGTCCTTGGGTAGGAGTTCGAGCACTCCTTGGCTGTTCCTGTTTTATGCAAAGCATGGATGGGTGCGTGTACACACATTTGCACATGCAAATAGTCTAAATATACAAATAATAAGGTAATTTTCCTACTTAAAAGCAAATCATTTAGAAGATATACGTCCCTTTATCCCGCTGAAAGGTCTGTTTTCCCATTAGGGACGTGTAAGTAGGCAAATATTAATCGTGCTTACTTCTGTAGGTCACCCACACACATTGGAGAAGAGACCCTTTCCAGTGCGGGGGGGAGGTGTTTTACAAGCATTGAGCACATTAAAGTGCTGAATAAAATTGAAAGAAAACAATTGGTTTTCAAGGGCTGCATGGATTAAGGGTGCAAGCACAGATCAATTAACCACTAGAGATTCATAAGCTGTTTTATAATCCTTTAACAGTACAGTTTTGCTGATAAATGTAAATTGGACTTGGCGCTTCAAAGATGGGAATTTGCGCCGTACCTCGGGGAGAAAAGAATTTATAAGCTTGCAGACACTGAAGGAGGAATTCATCCCTCTTGCTGATGCAAGCATGGTGCGGTGTCTATGCAATTATGCAAAATGGTGTGTTTTCTAATTGACCACGATTTTAGGCTGGATCTATATGCCCATTTCATTCAAGGGGCAAAGTTGCGTTGTCAGATATCAAAGGTTTCTTGGCTTTTTCCACTCATTTAAAAGGCGCTTTTCTCAGATGTGGAGGTCGTTTTGATCTTCGACCGAAATTACGATTCTTGGAAACATCAGCGTACTTCCTGATCCAGGGAAACCGCTTAAAAATAAGTGACGTTCCTCAAAGCTATGTCCGCTTTGGAATAAAACCTCTTCTGACAATGTGGAAAAAAATGATTTAAAAGGAAAGAGGATCGCTCTGTGACTTAAAAAAAATAAATCCTGGTTTTATAAGAGTTATCAACTTTGTTCTTAAATTATGAGTGCGTGCTCCAAGGAGTACTTTGAACACACAGTACTCACAGGAGGGACTTTTTGTGTTAATACATCTATATTTTTACTATTTCAATGAAATCGAGACAGAGGAATACGAAAGCCTCTTAACACCCGCCTTGCTGGGGTCGCCTGATCTCAGCAGTCTTTCCTGCCCAAGTGCTGGGTGGCTGGACCCGATGATCTGTAAGGTCCCTTCCAGCCCCTAACAACTAGGCCTCCATCCATAACACTCACTTGAACTCCATAAAAGTTTTGTGCAATACTCATCCCAGGCCCGCTCAGAGTTTACATTTCCAGTTTGTCATGATTTAGCCAAAAAAGCAGAAAAATAGATTGCTTTATTTAAAAAAAAAAAAAAAAAAAAAAAAAAAAGTCTAAATTCAATCCATCATCGGGATACGTGATTTCAGCAGTGCAGTGTTGCAAAGCCACAGCTATCAGACTGTGCAACCCGCAATTTCCTCTTGGTCTTGAACAGTGAAGTGACTCTGCAGTAGCATGGGTTTTCTATCATGGGAAGCTGTGAAGCACTGGATCTGTGTGGGGCTGTATTCTCGAGGACGGAAAATTAATGTAAATACCAGGATCCTCATTAATATCGGTGGCACTTGAAAGGTGGCATTGTGTGAGGAAAGCAAAATCAAATTCAATAAAATCCCCACCTCCTTGGAAGTCCGGTGGCTGTTTTCTAATCAGATCTGCATTACATTAAACTGCCCGCTATTCAGCTTGTTAACCAGCTTTGGCGTTAAATAAAGCTGTCACTGGAGTTCAGTGAATGAATGGCCATTAGAAGTGTCTTTTGCATAATGTCTTCCAGAGAAAAGCCTGCAAAAGAGGTGGTCGCAGGAGAGAAAAGGGAAGGGAATTTATAGCCGCCTCCTAATGCAATTAGTATGAATATGCAAACCTGAAAGGTGACAAATGTGTTCCAGCCAGGAGAATGAAACCAGCTGCTTGTGCCATGGGGGGACGGAGAAAGAAAGCGTCTCGACCTCCCCCCGGCTAAAGATCCATTGGATATTGCCGTTCGTGCCAACTTTGCACCAGTGTTGACTGCAAACACGCACGCTTCTGCATGTTACCCTGTTGGGATGTGTTGACCGTCCCCAGACAGACTTTGTTTGCAGGTATTTCCTCTCTCCTCGCACATGGCCTCTCGCAACTCAAACAAGCCTTTTATTCTCAGCTCCCTGTGTGCTTCCCCTCCAACCCCCCCAGCAGTGCTTTGACCCCAAAAAGGAAGAAATGCCAGAGATTTCACCGAGCCTACAGAGGAGGCAATAGTCATAAACTCCACGCCTGACCCACAGCTTATGATGGGGTCACATCCTTGGGCAGACAAGCCCTTAGAAGAGTCTAGTCTGAAGAATTAAAAATAACTTTACAGGTGGACAGGTATCAGCCCTTGTCTCAATGTATTGTATAGGACAGGGAGGGCTAACCTGTGGCATGGCTACTACAAGGGGTAAGGGCCACCTCTGTGCATGGCACGCATCAGGCCGGGCAGGAGGGAGGCAGCGCAGTGGCAGCTATGGCAGGGAGCAGAAAGCAGAGCAGCACATTAGGGAGCAGAAAGCAAAGCAATTGACAAAGTAACGGAGAGCGATTGGATGGGACTCGAGGAGGGTCTGGGGCTGATACGTGGCACATTGCCAAAAAGGGGCCCCCACTGATAGAGGACAATACCACAGAGTGTAGGGACAGCCGCCAGAATATTGTCTTGATGCTACCAGACGCGGTTGGAACCAGTTCAAACCAGTTGAACTAGTTGGAACCGGTTCAAACCGGTGGGAACCAGTTAAAACCAGTTGGAATTGATTCAAATCGGTCGGAACTGGTTCAAAGTGGTCAGAACTGCTTCCAATTGGCTTGAACCTGTTCCAAACAGTTCTAACCAGCTCCAACCGGTTTGAACCAGTTCTGAATGGTTGGAACTCGTTCCTGACACTTCGAACTGGTTTGAACTGCTGCAGACTAGTTTGAACTAAGTTCCGACTGGTTCGAGACTGAAAAAGTACCAGCCACTTCTGACCTGTGCGACTGGTTCCAACCAGTTCTAACTGGTTTGAGTTTGAACCAGTTGCAGCCAGTTCTGACCGCTTTGAATAAGATAATAAAGCTTTGAACCAGTTCTGAACAGTTCTGAACGGTTTGAGTTTGAACCAGTTCTGACCAGTTCTAACCAGTCTGAATCAGTTCTGACCTGCTTGTGTTTGAAGCGGCTACAGCCGGTTTAAACCAGATCTGAATGGTCCCGACCGGTTTGAAGCGGTTCTAACCAGTCCCGACTGGTTTGATCAGGATCCGATTGGTCCAGAGAGGTCACGACAGGCTTCATCAGGATGCAACTGGTTCCGACAGGTCAGAACCGGATCCGGAACCGGTTCAAAGTGGTCGGAACCGGGCAGAACCAGTCGGCATCGGTTCAAACAAGGCTTTTATTCTCAGCTCCCTATGTGCTTCCCCTCCAATAATATCCCCCCCAAGCAGGGCTTTGACCCCAACAAGGAAGAAATGCCAGAGATTTCACCGAGTCTATTAGTCTATCACTACTGATTTATATATATATTTTTTTTTATTATTATTTTTAGTAGGGACTTCGAGAGACAGGCAGATAAGAGAGGTTGTGCAAAGGTAGCCAAACTCTCGCCGGACATGTTTGTTGCCATAGTTATTCTTCCACTTTACAACCATGTTAAGTATCACTAATATTGTTTTTGACTGGCGTCATGTGTTTGCCGGCGGTGTTATCTTCTGGGGGGGGTTCTGCTTATTATGTGTACCCTATAATAACCCAGCCCCTAAATCATGTGGCAACGAACTAGGGGTTGAGCTAGTGAAATTGTTCCATAGTTTTGGCTTCTATTTGCTTGTGCCTGGTAGTTGTGTACTTTAAAGCAGAATACTTAAGAGGAGGCCAGCTATTTGTTAGTCGCTGCGTTTGGTGTGGCCGTATTCAGTGTTAATGAATGACATCCTGTGGGTAGGGCTAATAAGGCGGATGGTGCCTTAGGGCATTGCAGATTTATAGCAGTGAGTCAGTGGCTAGGCATTGGCCTGGAGGGCAGGAGCCCTGGGTGCTGGTGACATTGGAAAGTCCTTTCCTTTCTCTGTCCCTCTTTCCTTCCCAGTCCTGCTCCTTTAGATTGGAAACACTTTAGGGTAGGGATTGTCTTACTGAGTGTCTGTCTTGTGGTCTGCCCAGCAAACCCCCTGTCCCATCCCCGGGAGGGCCTAAAATAGCAGAACTAATAATAACGCCAGGAGTAATTTTCTGTTAGTCCCTAACCCAAGTCTACAGGCATCCGGAGCCAGATCCACCCCCGGGGAGGCATGCTTGAGGACGTCAGTGGCATGCAGACATGCGTCCCAGGACAGGTTCTGGTCCTCGCTTGGATTACTGGTACTGTACTACCCCCAAAGAGCAGAAACAGCAATATTTGCAGTGTAGCACATGGATGAGGAACAGCAATTCCTGAAACATTTGTCCCTGCTTTCAGGGGGGGGGGCGGGAAAAGGACAGCTTATTGCTTCCATATGTTTCCAGCGTTTTTACTAGCGTATGTATCGTTCACCCAGACGCTCGCAGTTGTTCCCTTTCATGAATAACATGCTTTGTCTGCCTCTCTCCTTTAGGATTCAGATATTCTGCCCATCCTTGCTTTATTATTCCTAAAGCTTTTGGTCTGGAGGCAGGAGAAATACCGATACCCAGACTTGTCCTGAATGAGCTTCTGTTCCCAGCACTTGCATCGCGTGACTTTTAAGCCGCTGGTTATGTGTTAACGGTTCCTGCAATGGGCAAAAGAGGGAAGCGGAGCATTTGCTGAAGAGACGAAACCTACTGCTCGCTCCAGTGGTGCAAGGTAGCAGAGTCGTTATCGTCCCGTGCCAATCCCCCAAAGCCAAGCCCTGGGCCGGTGGTCTGTTCGGAGGGTCTTCCCGTCTTTGGGAGTGGGTCAAGGAGGCTTGTCTTGTGGAGAGCCGCGTTATACCTTGTACAGGGGACATAAACCCACCAGCATCAATTGCTCTGTCCTCCCACTCTGTCCTTTGCCACCCCTGGGCGGTGAGTTGGGGTCACCCAGGAGCTTGACTGGGGCCTCGTGCCTTCTGAGCAAGCCATGTTAGAAGCACAGCTAATAATCATCATCAAGTATAGTGCTTTATTATAGCTTTCAAAGCACTTTGCAGAGAGGGGGTGGTGTCGTTATCTCCTTTGGCAGAAGCTGAAGCATTGATGGGGAGGTGACTTCTCCCAGTTATCCAGCAGACAGCTGGCAAAGCCAGGAATGAACACCAGTCTCCAGAGTCCCGGCCCAGTGCTTGTCCCATTGCATGAGACTGGCATTACTGCCTGGCTTTCTGCAAAGGCCAGCCTGCCTCCTGCTGCAAAGCAGACCAGAGGGCCACTTGCTTTCCCCATATTTTGAGGCTACCACACCCTGTTCACCGGGGCTTTGGCTGTTTTACTGCAGCTCCCTGTGGAGCAGTGGCCGGTTTGGCTTTCACTGACCTGTAGTTTGCTTTCTTTTTTTCAAAGAGGGCCCAAGCTGGCCCTTGTGTTGCAAGATAAACACAAATTGCCATATGATGCATAATGCACAACCGCTAGCAATGCACTGTACGCCTTAGGTGATGTACACAGGTAGTCAGATGATTTGCATTTATGATTATAGAAATGCCCAGGCACTTTGCCCTATTGACTTTACAGCAAGACTTACAGCTCACCCCCAAGGGGAAAATTTATCGCTTTCCACATACAAGTCTGGTTTGGTACTCGGTGATTTCTTGTTAACTCTGCGTGCGCACCACAAAGCCCGCAATGGCATCAGAAGCATTGAGATGCAATAACAGTCATGTCCAGAGTAAGAGAGTTATCAAGAGGTAAATGGATATATTTTTTAACTGAACGCTGCACTCTGCCCTTGGGAAAAGTGTCCCGGTTTTTGCCTTTGGTTATTGTAATATTGACCCATCCATTGCTGAGACCTCAGAAAGGTCAGACAGTCAGAGTTTGCCGTCCTTCTGTTGTGGCGGATAAGTTTGCTTTCCCTTCGTCTGTGCAATTCAATGGCTTCGTTCACCAGCCTACTTGTGCATTCACCTCACTTGAAGGGCGCAAGTGCAATGGTCCCGTGCACATGCATATGTAAAAAGACATCCCAAAGTGCTTGCAGGATTGGGGCCCAGTTGGTTTTATGAGCTCTGCCTGTGTGTTCAGGTGGGAAGAAGCAGCGTTAAGGCTGACCTGCTCTAAATGTGGTTGATAGCTAAGTTGCATTGAGGATCCCGGTCAGGCCTTGTCTCCACTGGAGAACAAGCATCATGGGTTATTTTGTATGTGAGTGGAGATGGACCGTGTGCTGGCCACTTAGCATGAACCAGCTACTCCCTAGGAAGAATCAGAAATTGTGGCAGAGGTGATATCTTTCATTAGCCCAACTAGATCTTTGCGCAAAAAAAAAAAAGGCTTTTTTTGCAACATTTCGGGCACACACCCCTGTCTTCAGGCATAGGAGGATGCAAAGGTTGTAACATTTCTCCTGGGTGGAAATGAAAATTCACATTTCACAGGAGAGCTGAAGGACTTGTAAGATGTCCTGGTTGGAATAGTTCATGTTGTGCAAAGGTTCAAATTAGGCTCGATAGTTCATGTTGTGCAAATCAGGCTTCAAATGTTGGAAGACCCTTTTATCCCTTAGCGTGGAGGAAATCCCATTGATGTCCCTGAGAGCTAGACACCTACAGACCTTGGAGGAGCTGGGCCTCGGTGCCTTGCCTCGCATCACGCACGTGACGTGGCCCAGCAGGGAGTAGCTCCGGGAGGCCCTGAGCCCTGAGTCCCTTCCTTTCATGAAAGTCAAGCAAATAATCTCTGCTAAGTGACTCTTAGGGTAGTCCTTTAATATCCCCGTACCCTGTCACTGAAATGGCTCCTGAAATACCCAAGTTGATAAAGCTTTCTATTTGCACTGGCTGAAAGGCGCCCTCTCCATTTTAATAGAGAGTTAATATATCGGAGACCACGTTGCCTCTGGCAGAAGGTCTGCAATAAGCTCCTTAATTTTTTTTTGTCTGTGATACGGGAGAGAGCAGGTGACGTAGGGGCTTGTTTCTGGACAAAGACAAGGAGACCGTTTGTTTGACTCCTTTACAAGTCGCTCCAGATTATGTTGCAAGGAATTAAAGAGGTCTGAGGAGCTACGTGATTAAATTTCACATGGACACAATGGTCCCGACCCACGGATCTGCAGCTGGCATTGTGACCCCGCTGGAGTTTACAGGAGCCGAGGAAGTGGCCTGGGCTATCTTACGCTGTACATCGTGGGTCTAACGTGGTGCTTAGACCTAGAAAACTCACGTGTAAATATTCTGCGGGTCGATTTTGCCTGTGGTTTGAGGACAGCTCGTACGGATGCAGGAGGGGTTGTTTTTTTTTTTTGTTTTTTTTTTTAAGGAATAAAATTGATCCCTGAGGGGGAAGGATGGAAAAATATGATAAATTCGGAGGTAATCTTATATCGCTTTCCTGCTAGACTAAACAACGCGCTTTCTTTTCGTATTGTGTTTCTGGAACAATTTGCCCCTGCTCACAGCTAGCCTGCAGAGAGCGAAATGCTATCTGCTTCAGGTGACTAGTTGGCAGGGCGCCTGGTTAACCTTTTAACTAAGTATTGACCATCTTAATGATTGCGTGGCCACAAAGGGAGTTTTTTAACGTAGAACAGGCGCAGGCTCCTGTGAATGGGAATGGCAGCCTTGAAATCTCTGGAGCTCTGCGGCCTTACCCCATCCGGCCTGGAGTTTTGTTTGCAAATGTGGGAGCGAATTGAACTGAAATTGCTTGGTGCGTCGTGGCCCAAGACCAATGCAGCTTGCAGGCTGGGCGGTGTAAAGATCTGGAGTACAATCACAGAAAATTTCACAGTCTTCATAGACATTCGGGCTGGAAGGGACCTCGTGAGATCATCGGGTCCAGCCCCCTGCCCCGGGGGCTGGAAGTCAGCTGGGGTCAGATCACCCCGGCAAGAGGAGCATCCAAGCGTTTCTTAAAGGTCTCCAGAGTTAGGTGCTTGCACCACTTCTAGGGGAGGCTACTGCAGACTCTGGAGACTCGGACGGTAAAGAAGTTTTTCTTTATGTCCAGTCTAAAATGGTCCTCCAGCAGTTTGTGACTGTTAGACCTTATCTTCCCGTGGGTGTCCTGGTGAACAGGCGTTCTCCCAGTTCCTGATGCACACCCCTGATGTACTTATAGGCTGCCACCAAGCCCAAAATTAGGGTTGCAGGGGACCTCAGGATCCCTGATGCTTCAGTTCAGAGCAGCTTTTCCTAAGGTAACATCCCCAAAAGTGTGAGCCTCACTTGTGATCCTGGGCCTTTTTATTTCAACTGGAAGCCCACTGTCCTTTTGCTGTGTTTGTGCAGCACCTGATGCAGTGGGGTTGTGATCTGTCACTGGGGCTCTTGTTAAGATGCTTCATAGATAAAACAAGCAATGCTTCATCGAGGGCATAGACAATGGGGGATGGAAGGGACCTCAGGGGGTCGCATCTAGTCCAACCCTTGCTCCAGGCAGGACCAGCCCCAGCTACATCATCCCAGCCAAATGCATCAGGCTTTGCTGCATCAACCCCTGCTGTGGCAGCTGAATGCCCCAGAGAGCTCTGCCCTTCTGACCGCTCGGTCTGAGTGCCTTTTCTAACAGCGGCGTCTCACCAGAGTCCTGGCTCTCAGCAATCGCCGGCTGCTGCTGCCTCCCCATGCAATCACTTCTACAGCAAATGCATGCCTCTCGTCCTGCGGTTCTCCTGCAGTAATGATGTTATGGCCTCAGATCACCATGCACAAAGGGGTAGAGGCAGCTGCGTTTTGACTCCTGCTACAGAGGTCTCTCCTTGCACCAGAGGCAATGCTTTCTGTGAGCGACTGAGAGGGCATCCAGTTTTACCTGCCAGCCGCGGGGTTTGTTTGCATCCTGTGGAGTCCCCAAGTGAGGACCAAAGTCCCGTTTTGGGAGATGCTATACAATCACAGAATGACAATGGATGGCTAACCACAGTTGGCCATCTCCGGAGAGGGAGGGATTTGTACGGTGGGCGAGTGGCTTCCTCTCGCAGTGCAGACATCTGCTTTTATGTCACCGTAAATGTGGAGCGGGCAGCCCTGCGCTCGTGCGAGTGACTAGCACTTGGGAAGTCAGGAGCAACCACACAAGGGGTGTTAAGAGCATCAGGTGGTTTTATGCTGGGAGAGCCACGTCCTCACTCTTGGCTCCCCTGCCCCTTGGGGCTTCCTGCCGGCACCTGCCTCGGAAAGGTAGTCTCCATTTGCTTGTGATAAAACAGCTCGGTTAATCAAAGCAATGTTTCTCCAACTCTGGTCTGCTGGAGCTGGCCGGAG
Organism: Alligator sinensis; assembly: GCF_000455745.1. Classification (NCBI taxonomy): domain Eukaryota; kingdom Metazoa; phylum Chordata; order Crocodylia; family Alligatoridae; genus Alligator; species Alligator sinensis. The sequence continues at coordinate 697,746 of NW_005841934.1, forward strand.
CACACGTTGGAGGTCTCTGGAGAGGTGTGGTGGTACAGTGCGCAAACAGATATTCAATAATTTCCCATATCACTTTTCCTTGAAAGCAGTTGCTGTTGTTGCCATGGAGATGTGATGCTGATGGTGAATGTCTAATGGTTCGTGATCTTGTCAGGCGGAGGATCCCTGATCCAGCCTGTCTGTTTAGGTGTAGTTCATGCAGTGGAGATGTTTGAAAGCCTTTGATGTAAGCGAAGGGGCAGACAGAGGTAGCAATTTCACTGATAGCAAAGGATACCGATACGGGCTGCTGAGATGTACCGGTTTCCTCTGCATGCTTCCGTAGCGATGCAGGGAGCAGACCTGCTGCAACCCAAAGCCTGTTTTGGTCGGGGTTAAAGTTACAGCAGTTTACTTTTGTGTTACTGCAAGATCACACCGATGTACCAGTTGCATCATAAGAGCCGGAGCGAACTCCCCTCCTCTTTCAGAGCAGTGAAAAGGCACCTTTGCCCCTAGCCTGATCCGTCGTTCACTTGCACGGCCCAAAGTTGGGAATAACTCAGAAGAGTCGTGCCGTGGCTGGCTTAAAACTGGTGCGTCTGGGCAGAGCTGGGCTCCAAGTCTCTCCTTAAGCCTGGGAGAAGGGGTCAGGATTGTCGGGTGCTCTTGTGGCCAGATTGATGGGATGAATTTTGCAGACTTCAGGCTTCCTCTGTCGACTTGAAGGTCCCTTGTTTCCGTAGAAGAGGGACAGTCTTGTTCTGCAGGCCTCAGTCAGATGCTGGGTGCTCTGGATCCAGCTCCCAACTATGTCGTAGCTTCCCCGGGGCGTTCTCACTGCCATCTCGATTCCCCAGCTTTCAGATGCTCCCTCTCCACCTGTGTTGTCTTTAAATTGTAAGGGATATGTGATGCACATGGTGTCTCTGGATTGCTGTCCAGGAAGTTATCCGGATAACAGCATCCTCCAGGGTTGTGATAAGAGTCCAGGTTGGGCTGCCTGCAGGCTGTGGTGTTAAGACCTACATCTTCTGTTGGCCTTTGAGTTGACCTTCCTTATGCCAGCCAGCAAGCTGTGTTGTTGCAGATGTCTTTCAGCCTTGTGGCTCAGTGCAATGCATGCATGGTTTATTATCCTTAGCTGCGTGACTTTTTTTGTCTTTAATTTTCTTTAATTTGCAGAAGCGACCCTTGGTCAAAGGGCATGCAGCTCTGTGACTGCATTGTAGGATCTAGAAGTGCAAGGCTACGAGGTTCTGGCTAGCCTCAGAGGCTGCCTATGAGACAGTGGGATTAAATTCAGGAGACCCCTGGTCTTAGTCCTAACTTGCACCTATATAACCGATACCGGCATACTGCAGCCGCAACAGGATGGTGCGGATGTATCTAAGCGGGCTTGAAAGTGGGTAGCTCGGGTAGGAGTAGTCATCAATACTCAGTAGTAGTTTAGCATCAATAGCAGATCACTCAGCGTGGATTAGACTCTCGGGTTCAATCCTGCTCCGCCGAGGACAGCCAGCATCTCGTACTCATGATCTTGGCTAGGCAGGGTCGAGGCTGGCTTGGATGTGCGACCACATAGGAGGCTGTGTGCGTTGTGTCCTTTCAACGGGGTACGACGCCTGTTCTTGGATCACAGCACCCCGCAATCACCCCTCTGCACTGGTTTCCCCAGCAGCAGAAAGGGAAGAGGGCAGCTGGGAAAGTTAATGGATCTTTGTGCAGTAATTGGATTGTGTAAAGCACCATCCGAGCGCTCGGCGTTAGCTGTGTTTTCTCCACTGTGATGGAGACTGTAGCCATAATTGGCACTTACGTCTTGAGAGAAACTCCTACACCTTTAATAGGAGGCTTGTGGAGAGGCCTGCATTGAGAGGTAGGGCTCTGAAAACTCAAATGTATTAATCTTTAAAAAAAAAAAAGGGGGGATTTATTTTTCCTGGCAAGTCTTTCCTTTTGCAGCCCTTGGTAAGGAATTGGGATCCTTTTTTCTTAAGATGCAAGTGGACCTGAGCCAGATCCTCAGCTGATGTAAGCCGGGGCTGCCTTGAATGCTGATTTATACCTGCAGAGATCTGGCCTGTACCTTTACTTTATTCCCCATGATGTGTTCTTCAGCCTTTGCAGAGGTTGCTTTTCGCCTTTAATGAAGAGCATGAGTTAGCTCCAATAGTCTGAAGTCAGCTAGACTAACTAAATAAAATGTATATATAGAGAGAGCACAAGCTTTTTTGAAGCCCAACTCATTTCATCGGCTGCCATCTTTAGCAAATCACCCTAGGTGCTTTCTGTTTTCAACAGATTTCTTTCTCTTGGTAATCCATTCTTATTGTACCAGCCACTCACTTTTTAAATAATCAATTAAACACTGATTGAACATAGCCGTATAGGAATTCCTGTCTTGTAAGTACAACAAAAAGCTGAAGTAAACCAGAGAGCTTCAGCTCGAGTTGTGGGCTGATAGTTTTGTCGTGGCTTACTCACAATTTTCATTTGGGCATTTAAGTTTTTTCTGTTATGAGCAATCTCATAGTTATCGCACAGGAAATCCGTGGTGATGATTTAGTAAGCAAGGCACCCAACACGATACGGCTTTGTGGTTACTATGTAATGCTGAAGGAATTTGTAACCTGAGCAGAATTGTCTGATACATGAAGGAAGCTAAGTTAGGGGTGGGACGTGCAGGAATGGGTCTTGCAACGCAGACCATCTTTCCCGCGAATTGATGCCTGTTTTTTTTTCCCCTGCATGGCGCTGCACACACCTGAAACCGCCCTGAGGGTTTTTTGGATTTGATCCCCACCTGCTGCATGCAAGGTTAATCATATGCTGCAATCTGGGGAGCAGCTTCTTGTGTAGGAGTTGATGTGACCTCAGTTGAAAATCCATTGTTTTTTGCAAACGTGTGCTGGGCTCCCTGCT
>NW_005841934.1:700669-725031 GCF_000455745.1 Alligator sinensis
CAGCAAAGGGCTGCACCCGGCCTCCTGACAGTGGACAGTAAGTTGAATAGGAGCCAGCAGCGTGCCCTTGTTGCCAACAAGGCTACCGGCATCCTGGGCTGCATCGGTAGGAGCGTTGCCAGCAGATCGAAGGCAGTGATTCTTCCCCTCTATTCTGCACTGGTGAAGCCACATCTGGAGTGCTGTGTCCAGCTGTGGGCCTCCCACTACAGAAAGGATGAGGACACATTGGAGAGACTCTAGTGGAGGGCAGCAAAATGGTTGGGGAGCTGGGGGGCATGACTGGTGAGGAGAGGCTGAGGGAATTGGGTTGATGTAGTTGGCAGAAGAGAAGACCGAGGGGGATTGAATAGCAGCCTTCACCTCCCTGCAGGGGGGCTGCAAAGAGGATGGAGCTGGGCTGTTCTCAGTGGGGGCAGATGACCGGACAAGGAGCAATGGGCTCAAGTTGTAGCAAGGGAAGTTTAGGTTAGATATTAGGAAAATGTTTTCATTAGGAGTGTAATAAAACACTGGAACCGGTTACCCAGAGAGGTGGAGGACTCTCCATCCTTGGAGGTTTTTAAGACCCTTGGCTGGGATGATGGAGTTGGGTCTGGTCCTGCTTTGAGCAGGGGGTTGGACTAGATGTGACCTCCTGAGCTCCCTCCCGACCCTCGTTTTCTACGATTCCTCAGTCATCTACACTTATGACTTCCCCATTTACTGGAAGGCTGTCATTCTCATATCGAGGGATTGCTGCCGCGGCTGGCATCAGCTAAGTACCGAGAACAGCTTACGCGAGCCGTATTCAAAAAGAGTGGAGGATTCTCAGCGCCACATTTAAGGACGCACCCCGAGGCCATGGAGAGCTGAAGCCTCTGGAAATCTGGCCAGCAGAAGAGAGCTATTCAAACATCATTGGGGAGATGGGGCCTTAGGAGAAGTATAAGATGAGGAGCTAATATAGTGCACTCCTGTGTTAAATAGAAAGACCCAGGCTAATTCTCTCCCTGTGTGTGGCCCGCACGCCCTGCAGTGATCTGACTCCACAGCTTAACACTTCCCCAGCTACATATTACTCCTGTTATTCCTCAGATGGGGGAGGTGCTTTGTACTCAGTCATCGTGGCAAATATTTCACCCAGTATCAGTTGCTTTTGCGCAAAGATGCTGCCGCAGCAGCGATAAAAGACGTGATGGCTGCTTTTGGCGATAAGGGAACTATATAAATATAATTACTGAAATCCCTATGCAGGGAGTCTATAGGCAGATCTGAGTCCCTCTGTCTGCAAGGGATTTCGGTTGCTGCGGTGGCTCTTTGCTCTGCCATTAAGAAGGGGTAACCCTCCATCCGACCGGGATGTTTGCCATGCACCCTAAGGCACTTTTCAGCTTCTGCCCAACTCAGCTGTGAGCATTTAGCTGAAGATCCCTCTCCTGCAACTCCTTTCCTCTTCCCCTTTCTTGACACTAACCCCCTGGAGCTCATAAGAGCGAGGGGGAAAAGTGCTTGGCAATTTGGGAGTGAGATTAATGGGCTAAAGGACTTGCAGTTGCAGCCTCTCTGTGGCCAGTGCTTGTGCAAGAGGCTGGTTTTCTGGCATCAGCTCACCCACAGGAATGAATTCAGCTAATTGGAGCTGCCTCTGATTACTTCAGGGCTGCCAGTGTCCCATAGCACTGACAGGGCTCAGTCTTTTCCAAGGGCTTCTCTGTGCTGAGGGTTTTGGGCCCTTGCAGAGCTGGGCTTAGTGCAGCCTCCGTAGTAGAGAGCCGGTCTGCATGGGTGCAGTCTTCACTTGCATCTGTTCAGCCTGCTTTCCCCATTAGGAACCTGCCCGAGTGACTTGGGATCAGTTTGGCTTGAATCCCCGCCATGCAAGGGGCTTCCCTGAGTGCAGCTAGACTACCAGCTAAACCCCTTGTATAGGCCAGAACCTCACTGAAAGCATTTTTCTCCTTTCCTTCCCATGTCTTCTTGCAAACCCTCTTTTTTTTTTTTAAACCCCGGTAGAAGTATGTTCCTTAGTCTAAGAGCCAGCTATTTCTGAGACCGTACTGATGAAAATGATTTCCATGGTAGCGGTAACCATAGGAAACCTTCCGAATGCAACTTGTCGGGTTCCTGTCTCTTTTATTTTAACTATTTACTTTGCAAATGGAACAGCCAGTTTGACAAATACTTGGTGCGCACCGTAACCCTGGAGGGGCTGAGAACAGCGGCCGTGTCCGTCAGGTTGCGAACACCTCTGGCGTGGTGTTCCCTCGCACGTCCTGGGACATCGTGCAGCCTTCCTGATAGGAAAGCCAAGATGCAGTGAGTTGGGGTGGGGGCCAGAAAGGTGTTTCAGGAGGATCCTTTCAAAGAAAAGAAAGTTTGGTAGTTGCCTTTTGCCTTGTGTGAGCTCACACACAAAGGGGAATGCATGCTTGCTCTCCAACAAGTTTTATGCAACTATTTAGTTGGTCTAATGAAAGATATCACCTCTGCCCAACCAGTTCATTTGCCTTTGCTCTCTAACAGCTGATTTCAGTGTGTTAGAGTTGATTGCTGCTGTATTGATTCAAGCATAAGTTGACCCCATTTTTGCAGGGTCAGTTTTAGGACAATACACCATTTTCTCCAAATACAATAATACTCTACACCCATGTGCTCATTGTTTTTGTGAGGGACGACTGACACTTGGACATTGCCATGGGATTTGTTGGGGGTCCAGTTAAAAGTCAACCCTACATGCAAGTTAAGCGAGGGGTTGCGGTTTTTTGTTGGTTTAATGCTCCCTTTTGAGGAAAGAAAGGGTCAACTGATAACCAGGAGAATGCGGTGTTTCTGCTGGTATTTTGGAAAGATATAGTCAGAGTCTTCCTGTTTACTTTTCAAGACCAGTGGGGGATTTAGGACAAGAATGGATCAAAAGAGCAGGAGGGGAACTCTTCAGGATATATTTAATTGTTGATGAAAGGTTTCCTTAAGAAGTAAAAGCACACAGCACTTTGATCAGCTGTATCTGGGACACGCTTACCAGGGGTGCAAGGGGGAAGTGGTCCGTCTTCTCTGGGGTACGGCTGCTTGCAGGAAAGCATCTCGCGAGCATTGTGCCAGGAGCTGGGCTTTCGGTGAATAATCATCAGGACTCGTTGCAAAGCAGGGGTGCCAGCGGGAGCAAGAGGCAGGAGACACTGAGTAGATGGCAGGCAATTCTGGCAGCGAAGCAGCCGCTGTTTGAGAGGAGCACTTGAGGCCCACTCTAGTTATGAACGTCGTGGAGAAGAGGAGAGGCGACTTTCTCCGACGCAGGATTTAGCTGGGAGGACAGAGGCTCCCATTCAGGATTAGTACGACACTTGCATGGGCTGCAGAAATATGAGGAGCATTGCCCTCCCCTTCCCCCAAACTGCTTTAGACCCATGTATTTGCTATCATGGACCAGGACCTCGTTACACGAACAATACAGAAGGGATCCCTGCTGCTAGGAGTTTGCATTTTGAGTCTATATTATCTTGCCTCAGTGGCAAGCTGGCAGGTCATTGTCTTTGCCTGCCATCTGCTTTATTGTACAACCACCCATCAGCCTGCACTTGGCCACTGTAGGGAAGGCTTGACTGCTGGTAGCGCAGCATGCGGGCTGCTGCGTAGAGGGTGTATGTGGGAAGAGAAGCGTGCACAAGCTAATCAGGGCTGAGAATTTGATGGGATTGAACCAGGGTTTGCTATACTCCGTACTCTGTCCCTGTTGCATCAAGATGAAGTCGTGCAAATATCAGGCCAGCTCCTCGTGTCTCATCAGCGCACAGGGAATGGCTGGACCAGACGTTTTTAAGAGTTGCATGGGCAGCTGGCGTTGCAATTCTGTTTTGCCGGGCTAGCCCGAGTGGCTTGTCGCTGCCAAGATGAACACGAGGATGGCAGGAAATGGATGTTTCCTATTTGCAGCAAAAACTTGCATTTCAGCAGAGCGATTGTTACAAGCTGGTCAGTCCCATCCTGTTTTATTGAAAGTAGGCCCATGTAGTCCACTGCTGGGTGAAGTCGTTGTTGTGCTTTGGGCCTACCGGGTCTGGCATGCATCCTGGGATGTGGCATAGTCACCCTGGACCCTAAAACCAGTGTCAGACTTCTTGAGGTCCCAGCTAGTTATGCATGCTCCCCCAGAGCTGGCACGGCCAGCTTCAAGTCTGTCCCTTTGGGAACAGCTTGGTAGGGATGTCTGGCATCATGGCTGGAAAGGCAGGCATGGGTCTTTGAGGGGATGATGTGGATCCTCACCAAGTTAGATGTGGCTGGTGGTTAATTAGCTTTGCATTTCTGGTAGCCTCATGTTCTGCGCCAGGGAATTTGTTATAGAGTCTGTGGACGTGACAGTCAAAGGAGCGAGTGCAGCACATGTGCCCATCCCTGACCTAGCCTTAAACCAGGTATCTTGAGTACCACGATCAGCGTAGCCACGGCAACCCAGCATCCCTTGGTGATGGACCCAGGGTCCTCAGCAAGTTTTGTAGCTTGCCCTGAGCTCCTGCTGGGATGCTGCTACCTCAACCCACACTGGCATGGACTCGTCTGTAAGACTAGGCCATCGCAAAGGGAAGGAAGAACGTTTTCCAAACGGAGCAGCCGGACTTTGTTTTTTCAGCCCGCAGACAAGGGACCGCCGAGATTGAATCCTAGATCCTGCTAGACTTCAATCCAAACAGCCCTGCTCTCTGAGTTGTACTGATTATTTAATCCTCGCTGCTGCAAAACCCGTAACGATAGAAGAGTCAAGCTCTTACTTAAAATTACATGACAATTAAAGAACAGGCAATCCGATAGGAACAATGCAAAGATACGGAATAACTTTCTCCGCTCACATGTGGAACTAATTGTAACATTTATCACAAAGCTGCGTTCCTGCCGTATTAAATCTGCATTCTGGACCATAAAGACAGTATGTTGGAACCACATTGCCTTTAAATGTCAGATTTGAGAAGAGAAGAAATATGAACAATAAAACTTAATATTCTTAAGAGCAGTTTGTGCAGAGCACATCAGATTTTTTAATATTTTGCTTCAAATGCATAATTTATTATAAACTGTAGAAGTTCTATATAGGATGCATTTGAATTTGGATTATTATAACCATTACTATTATTCCCACTACCAGGAATAGCGCTGTTCTCAGAGAAGAAAAATGATTCCCCATTTTTACATGATGGAGTTAGCTTGTAGAATAGATGGAAATAGATGTGAAATTCATTGAAGTGCGCAGTCTATCTGATAAATGCCTCGATAATAAAGCGACATTGTTTGCTCTGATTTTCCTTTGCCATTTTCAGAGATATAAATAAAACATTTCCAAACTGCACATCATGCGCTTCCAGTGCAGGCTGTATTTACTTTTTGCAAAGACTGTTCAGACTTGTAGAGGTTGAGTTGTGAATCTTTTAAAGAAATCTTCAGGCATTTAGTTTTGCACACAGCATTTGAATTGCTGAAACATTATATTAATAAACATTGTATCCAAAGTAAAGTTATAAATATTAAAACCTTTTTTTTAATTCATTCTTCATTTTAAACAAAGGAGCATTTATGTCGGTATACAGCAGAGGGCACCATATAACGCATAGCTGGTTTTTTTACTGTTTAATATCCATGTAACAGAAAAAAAGAAAAACCTTACTTCAGTCTTGTTTTGCAGAAAATATGCAGAGTGCATGTATGTGTAATATATACTTTCATGGCCATTACTGCAGGTGGTTTGGGAACTTGTTTTGTCAGTCGGTCCTCAGCCTGTTTTATCATGCTTTGGGATTTAAGGCAGGTTTTGAGGGCCAAAAATGTATGTCCTGATTGATTATGGAGGACTTATCAGCATTGCAGGGGCAGCCTGGAAGGAGACTCTTGCCTCCGGTGGGTAGGGCTGTGGACACACTACAGCACATCCAAGTGCAAGGTTGCCTAGAGGCAACTAAGAGCTATGGCCAGACAGAGACAAATTTAGTTTTGCATGTGGCAAGGCACTTGACTTGAAGAGGTCAGGCAGCCACTGGCAGTTGGGGGTCAGGACTAATTGCAATCAGCTGGCCCAGGGGGCTAGCAGGTGAGGCTAGTCCTCATCAAGGGAGTCAGCTAATTGGAAGAGGGCTGGGTTTAGACAGGGTATGAGCCCAGACCCTGAGAGCAGGGAGCCAGTGAAGGAACATCACCCAAGAGGGAGGTTGCTGCTCCTGAATGCCAGCAAGGAGAGTGACGTCTGGAGGTTTGGGTAGGATCCAAGGGGATGGAGGAGGCTCCTGGGGGAGCCAGGGTGGGGGGTCCAGAGCCCTGAGAAGGGCTCAGATGGGAAATGGAGCAAGGGCAAGGGGGCTTAGCAGCCCAGGAGGGATACAAGACATCTAAGGGGAGCCTAGGGAGGGACAAGTAAGATCAGGTGGGCCTGAAGACCCGTCCTGGTTAAGACCTAAAACTGCTGCTGGGCAGCCTCCAGGAAATGCCATGCGTGGGCCACTCCAGGGAAAGGCGAGGATGGGGTGGTGGAAAGCCTCAGCTCCCACTGCCTTGTGGGTTACCCGTGGAGGGGGAAGGCTAGGGGAACACATCCCAACAGAAAACCAGTTGGGAAGGACCATGTGGGTGCAGAGGCCCAGACAGGAGTGAGGGAAGACCAGGACCATATGGGTCCAGCAGCCCAGCAAGGGGCCGGGGAATAGAGTTTCAGACCAGACATATCCGAGGGTCTGAAGAGTGGCCAAAAAAGTGGAGAACTAAAAGGGTCCAGGACGAGGGACCGAATATTGCCTATGTAACATCTGCGCTGACACAACTGGAGTTTCTCATTGCTCTCCTTTAGTGTGCATTAAGGGTTTCTATGCTTCATCTTACGTAGCGAAGGAGAAGAGATATTGTTTGACGCTTGTTCATCAAGTGGTTTTATAATGGTGAAATTGCCGAGCCTGCATTCAATTTACAATTTAAACTGTTTTTACTTCAATATTAAGATACTCGGTGCAGCTGGATTTTCTGTACTATGCTGGGGACAATATACTCTACACAAGAGCCATGAAATGCCTCCCCAAATTTGAATTCCTTTTGGATTCATGGATGGATTTTAAAATTTCCTCCTCCCCCCAGCATCTCCTGCTCAAATTGTGCTTAGTCAGAGCAGTCTCTAAAACCTTTGCTCCAACAACAGGCAGGCAGCATCAAAATTGTTGCATTAAACATGAATTTGGTAACTATAGTAATGGCACATGTAGACCAAGCTAACATGTTTAAGTAAAATCCAGTGCAGTGTGGGTTTTGTTACCGAAGGTATACGTGGATCAGCAAAACAGGGAGACGTTGGAAGGATTGCAGTGTATCAGACATTGCTGTTAAAGATCACCTGGAATTATATATGGGATCAGAGTCATCCAGACTTATATTAGTGACACGCTGCAAAAGCCTCGGGAGTCTGGAGAGGAACTAAGCCTTCAGGTGGTAGAGCTTAAACCATCTTCTGGCTGATAACGTTGGAAGAAACTTTATTTATAGGCAGGTTATTTTATAAGGTACTGATGGCAGAGAAATATTATGTGCATGCAGAATTGGGGATACGAGTTGCCCAATGTATTTAAAAAGGATGCTTACATAACCAGTTACAGATGCGCTTACATGCTTTGCTAGCGTGAGGCCTTATGATCTACTATGGGGTTGTGCACAGCATTCACTGTATCTTGCAGAGCTGGTTCCTGGCAGAGGTGTGATACCCAGCCTATGTGATTTGATCCGATCTGGTAGTTCCTAGTTCCTCATTTTACATAGCTGAGATAACAGAGAGCAGTTTAGTATGTGACCAAAGATTAGTTTTTCCTTCTTGAGTCGAGTTAGCAGAGGTTCACTATGAGGAATTCACTATCACGACCAGAAATCAGAAAACTGCAGCAGTTGGTATATAGAAGTGCAAAAAAAAAGCTTAGCAGTTCATTCCCTTTTTGCTGATATTTAGTGGAGGCAGATGAAGAGTTAGCATTGATAAGTGTTTTCTATGACACACGTTTCAATACTGGATACTTGACATTTGAAAACAGTTGGAATGAAAAATATCCAAAATATTTTCAATTCACTAGATTTGGTATTTCTTGCATTGCTAATGGATCCCATTCCGGGTGCAAGTATTGCTCTGAAATCTGGCACCAGGTGTCACTGTTATACGTCGTCCTTCTGCTCAGCTCGGTATAAACGCTGTTGAGCCTTCAAAGAAACGATTGTATTGGTGTTTGCAAACACGTTGCATGGCAAAACTACCTGCCTGAACCATTTTAGCTGGAGTCAGTCCTGAGGGCACCGTGTAACCATCTCAGAAGCTAACCACCTGTTTATGTGGCAGAGATCCCCAGCAGAGGCAACTGCATGTTTGCTGTTTGCAACCACCCCTGTTCTAGGTTTGCTATTATATAGGGTAAATCAAGTTACTCTAAGAATATGCCCAAACTCCATGATCTGGTACAGGAGTTTGATAGACTGGACTAACATAAATCACTTAAGTCTGATACCACATCAATCCAGGTCTATTTTAGATCGGGTCTCGCCATTTTTAAACTAGTCTGCATGCTGAACTTCTGTTTGGTTATGGGTATAGACTAGTTTCTGATCACTTATACTGATTTATGTGTAATGTCTGTACCTGGCCCATGTCACTAATTTCTCTTTCAATGAGAAAGTGGACTCTTAAGGGACTGACACCTGCTACCACTTGGTAGGGGAGAGATAATATTATTTTATGGAAGCTGTAGGTAGGAGAAATACCAAAATATGAAAACTGAGCAAAGGTGTGTGTGTGAGAGAGAGAGAGAGCATTTTTTGATATTTTTATTCTTTGCATTTTTAGATATTTAGCTCCACATTAGATGCCCCTTCCCTAGGAAGATTTGCTGCCTGCTCCCCGCCACTGTGTTAGCTGCTTGAGACCCTGCACTTGGCCAAATGAGGGTGGATCCTGCCCCATGGAGAAGTTAGGGGTTATAATAGTTTCACAGGAGCTTTTCCCATTTATGCCTATTTGTCAACACATCATTAGAAAGACTCTGCTAATTAGGCAGCTGGGCATTGTTCTCGAGACCTTCTAGCCAAACAGCTCACCTTTGCCAAGGTCAATAGACGTGAAACTGCATAAAATACTCAGTTAAAATGTGTTGTTGTGTTAGCATATGGACCTCCCTGCGAGATCGTTCTGTAGCTGCAGTCGCTAAAGGACCCCCACGCAAGTAGTTACGAAGGCTGCTTCAAACCTCACAGTATTAACCTCTTGTGTGCTGCTGAGCATACTTTGCAGGAGGGAGAAAGCACCTCATACCATGCTCATCATCCCAGTACTTGTGTCCCAAGGGATGACAGCAGTAAAGGGGTTAAGGAAATGTCACACAGTCATCTTGGTGCTGCCTCTATTTTGGTATCTATCTTGGATCCTTTTCCTCTGCCCCTGTAGTCAACAGAGCTAATTGCATACTGGGATGCACTAGCCGATGCATCATGAGCAGGGCTAAGGAAGTGATACTTCCTCTCTACTCGGCGCTGGTGAGACCCCAGCTGTGTCCAGCTCTGGGAGACGCACTTCACAAAAGACGTGGAGAATCTCGCAAGGGTCCAGAGAAGGGCCACAAGAGCGATTGAGGGCTTGGAGGACAAACCTTATGAGGAAAGACTAAGGGATTTGGGACTGTTCAGCCTGTGGGAAGAAAAGACTCAGGGGGGATGTGTTTGCCATATGTAAGGGGTGAATATCAGGAGCTGGGAGAAAAACTGGTCATTAGGGTGCCCCAGGGAGGACAAGGAGCAATGGCCATAAACTGTTGGAGGATGGTTTCAGGTTGGATGCAAGGAAGATTGTCTTTCCGGTAAGGGTGACCAGCATCTGGACTAGACTTTGCAAGGACGGGGTGCAGTCCCTAACCCTGGAAGTCTTCAAGAGGAGAGTGGACAGACACCTTGCTGGGATCGTTTGATCTTGGCAGTATTCCTGCCCAGAGCAGGGGGTTGGACTCAATCTTTCGAGGTCCCTTCCAGCCCTTCATTTCTGTTTCTATTTTATGTGTGGCCCAGCCCTTTGCAAGAGGTATTTTTGCAGTAAACTGCAAGTATTTTATGTTAGGCTGATCTATCTAGGATGCTTTCAGAATGATGCTGGAGCTCAGGTAGCGCCGAGAGACCCAGACAGCTGCGTGGGTCTAGACCAAACCCTCAGGTGGTGGGGCGCTCTCGGAGATACGCCTTGGGTCTGTATGAGCCTATGGGCCCCCTACTCTGCTGAATGGTTATGCCCAGGTTATTAATCACGATTTACCACAGGCGCTTTGCTAAAGTATCATGAAAACAAACGGGTGTATTACAAAGAAGAATACCTGGTATAAAAAAGAAAAGAGCGATTCAATGCTTTGACAAGCGTGTGCCATAAAACACAACTGGCACAGTCTTTACCCTGCGTTCAGGCTACCACCTGGCCCTCCTAAAAATCCCTGTGGAAATCTCCTGGGGTCACCCTCCCCTCCGTCACAGCTAGCTCCCAGGACCCCCATTTCCCCTTGCTCCCCATCCCTTAATGATTGCTGCCAGGGCCGGACACAGGCATGGATGAACCAGGAGGGCCCGGACAGCAAGGGGGTCTGAAAATGGTAATTTTAATTATTATTATAATTATAATCATTATCTTAATGATAATGTCTTAATAGGACCAGCACATCACCCAGGGTCTTAGCTCCATGATGCCTTGTTTGATGACATAGAGTAAAAAAGGTTTGTCCATCGGGGAGTCCAGTCTTTAAAACTGAAACCCGCCATAATTTCCAAAAGTGTTTGCTGCTCTGGAGAGTTCTTCTTTGGCATGGCATGGCATGGCCTGACACATCCGGACTGGGCTGTAGTTTAGGAAGTTGAAAATAGCCCTTCCTGGGAGGTAGGTGCCTTTATTCATTCTAGGGAAAGCTTAGCCTTGCTTTGTCCGACGTCCTGAGGTTTGCAGGCTCGTCTCCTTGCATGCCATTGCAATGCAGTCGAACGCCGGCATTGCAGCGGCAGAGCAGAGCTGATGTCCAAATGGTCCATTTTTTACTTTTGTAGCCAAATGGTGAGATTTTTCCCCTCCCACACACATGTACAGGGCAAACATACGGCTTGCACATAACCTCCAGCTCTCCCTACACCCCAGCCACTTTGCAAGGGTGCAGTTCGTCTTATGATGCCCACTTTGCAAGGGTGCAGTTCATCTGAGGGTGTTGGGTGGAGGGCAGCAGGACAGTGAATGAGCAAGGAACTTCCTAGGGAAGCTGGCCTTGTTCCCTTCCCATCCTTGCAGAGGGATATGGCAGTAGTGAAGTAGCAGATGGACTCTTGGGCAAATAGCAGGCTGTAGATTTAAGTGGTGTCTGCACATCTATAAAGGATACGTCTGCAAACTGAACTGTGAGGTTACCTGGCTTCTGGTGTCTCCTCTGCTGGAAGTTAAATCACATCTGGACAGAACGAGGTGGTGATTTTGCTTTTCCTTGACTGCAGAGGTGCCATGATGGCCAGGCTGCAGTTTAGGCTTGAATGACATAGGGTACCATACTACAGCGGCTCAAAATAGTGCAAGCGGTTCACTTCTGCAGCTCTGAAGCCTGCTCTGCTGCCTGAGAGCAACTTTCAGCTGTGCCCAGACCCCACTTTAATGTCAGCCCTTCTGATTTTTCCCATCCAGCCTGGAACCCAACCTGTTTGGCCCTCGGGGTCTGAGTCTATCCCCTCCTCCTCAAGTTTGGGAGGCATTTTGGTATTGTCCTCCGGCAGTGATGGCACGCCGAGGCGTAAATACTGCACCGGGCTCGTCTCCTTTCAACGTAGTCCAATGCCGGTGTTGCAGCAGCATCAGTGCAAGGCAGTCACTTCATGCTCCCCCTTAAAACAAGCCGCATTTAATTTATGGGCACCAGCAGGTCCTCGAGAGCGTTACGTCTGGGGGCGATGTACATGGGGAGTGCCCTGGGTATTCGCTCAGATCTTTGTCTTTTGCCTGTGCAGCCCGGAGGTTTCCATAATGAGCATAATCTTGCCTACCACTCCGAGTAAATCTTTTCTCGCTGTGCACACTTAACTCCCATTAACTTTAATGGGAATATAATAGTATCTTGAGAGGATCTATATCCTCTTATGCACCGCAGTACTTAAAGATAGCGTGGCGGGGGCTGAACTGAACTTTACCTCTGAGTTTCTGTGCCGCTTTGTTTTCCAGGCGCAAACCCCTGACGTTTGCTCAGTGTGATCTTTCGTATTTTCTTACCTATATGTAGCTTATGAGTTTGACTGGCATTCTGGCTTTTACAAATTGCTGATTGATAGAGAGTTGTGATGACTGTTTTTTTGGCAGACACCGTATTTTTTTTTCTCCCCCCCTCCCCCTCTTTCCTGCAATTGCAGCAGCGATCTCCTCCGTCGGCTGCTCTTTGTAAGCTTAATATTATAATTGCTTTGACTGATACATCTTTAAGACGGCTCAACATGATTTTATGTGCTTGCCCCGAGGAGCTCGCGCAAAAGGGTGCTTTAGAAATGGAAATGTTGTTGGAGAACTGATTTTTCTCGGCTATTCTCACTCGGTTCAGCACCAGACAGTGGAAATGTAGCATTTAATTAAGTTGGTAAAGGTTTGGGAATGAATTGCAATAAACATAAAAGGCGTAATCAAATGCCTACCTAATCCCTAGCTTCAGGGCGCATTAGACGTAGAGAGCATACGTTACAAGGAGAACCAGGACTGGAGAGCGATGAAGAGTTTGGATCAAATCTTTTTGTAGTTGGCGGCTTCGAAATTATTTTACTGCAAGCCCGAGGATTTAAAGGCATACTGCTTATCGATAAACAGAAAAGAGGCCAATTCTCTGCCGGTATAATGCCTCATACCATAAATATGCATAGGGCAGCCCTGCGGCCTGTGATACGTTCGCACAGTTGATCTCGTCCGAGCTCCAGATGCGATGAGAAGGGGCCCTCAGTTAATCAAAGCGCCTGTCAAGGCGTTTCGCAGCCCGCGGTTACTTTGATAAAAGCACTCGGTAAATTTGGTTTATTAGAATTAAAAAGGAGGCGAAGGAGGGGAGGCCGGTTTTCAAGCAGATAAGTTTTCTTGCAGGCGCTGTCAGCCAGAAGAGCTGGACACGCTTTGATTCCACAGCTGTGGCCGCTGCGCTCCGGGATCTTGGCTTCAATTAGAAAATCAACACCGTTTTCTATCCCTAAAAGCCGCCGGATACATGCAGGAAGCACATGTCCCCTGCAGACATCGCTGTCTCCGTGAGCCGGCCAGGGACGGGAAGCAGAAGGGCTGGGTGCTGTGAGCTGCTCTGGTCATCTGCTCCGTTGGGGTTTATCCTCTCATCCCACAAGCGTTCCCAGGAGCCTCGCCTGTCCTCCCTGACACGTGGCAGGCAGGAAATACAAGAAAAGAAAATACACCAATGTGCTGACCACACGATTGCTTAAAAGACGGAGGGCGTCTTTGTCTTGACATCTGGCACATAACCAGATGTCCGTGGCTATGGACTGCCACGAAGTGCCTAAAGCCGCTCTCATGGTCTGACGAATGCAACACAGTTGGGCTTGTTTTCTGGGTGAGATTGGGGAAGATCATCAGTTTCTCAGATCCTCAAGCAGTTTAAAAAAAAAAAGGTTGCGTCGAAGCTGGTTTGTCAGCAAGGGCAGGGTGTAATCAAAGGCAACAGAAAACCTATTTAAAGATTCTTTTATCTCTTTCCCCCACCTCTCCTCTTCGTGCTACGTTGCCAACTTCGAAGCAGGTTGCTTCTTCAAAAGTCTCTGCCTGGATCTAGGTAATCTTCTAGCCCTATCCGGGAACTGAGCCCAGGCCAGATCTCTTCCCCTGTGCAGAGTCTGAGTATGATGAATGAGGGAGAATGCAAGAGAGGAGCCATTGTAGCCTGAGCTGGGGCTTTGGTTGGTAATTGCAAGCTGACCTCCAGTTAAGGACTATTTAAGGACCTCCTATGTGTGTGTGTGTGTGTGTGTGTGTATATATATATATGCTGATCCACATTCTTCAGGTTTGCTTGAGCATTAGTGGTGTTTAGCGCTGTATAGTTGTGGATAAAGGGGTTCCAGTTTGGTGTTAACAGTAAATGGTAGAAATGCAGAAATCCTCAAGCCCCCTAATATGATTGCAGATAGGCATCGTGTAAGGTGATGATCCTGTGCATTGCAAGGTGAGAAGTGCTGGGAAAGCTGCTGGGGTGCCATGCAATGCCCAGCGAAGGTAGCAGAAAGACTCGCAGCAATTCCAGTGTGAACAGAATCAGGCCCTTGGAAAGCTGAAGCAAGATCCTGGCCTTGCTGAAGTCGAGGGCAAAACCGGGGCCAGGTTTCCAACCCAAATCCTATTCCCTTATGCTGGTGGGAATCCGGGAGAGCTCCAGCTGTGATGACGCCAGTGTAAAAATGCGTGCAAATGAGGTAAGATGCAGACCTAAGGTTTTTGGTGCTTGCAGCCAGAAAAGCCGTGCAAGGAATTTGCTCTGGCCGTTGACGTGGGGGAAAGGTGGACTTTGAACAACCCAGGGTTAAGTAATGCACTAAAGGACAAGAGGAGGAAAAGAGGGCAGAGAGAGCAATGCAAACACCTGACAAAAGACTGACGAGAGCACCCAATTAAAGCAAAAATGTGTCGGGCTTCTGCAGCGCGGAGCCCTTGGAAACTGGAAGAGTGCTCCCCCCCCCTTTCTTTCCCTGTTGAATCGGGCGCTAAGCCAGGTGAAAGAAAACATTTTCCCAACACCAAATGGAAAAATGCAGCGCAGCCTTCTGAAACGAACTGCGAAAGGAGTAGACCTGTGAAAAGAATCCGTGCGCCAAGGTTATGCATTTAACAGATTTCGACTACTTGACCTTTGTAGTTTGTAGGCAGAGAAATATGTTGCTGAAACCGAAGAAGGTAACGAGCGCTGAAGACGAATCGCCAGCCCCTCACCGCCGTGAAAGGATTCGGGTTCGGTTAAGAGAAGCGTAGCGTTTCGTTCCACCCTACCAGCACCTTGCTGACTTTCCCCCGGCCCTCCACCTCCTGCCCTCTCTCCTTTTCACAGATCATTGGCAGCTCTGCTCATGCTTTAGCCTGGATTGTTCTAAAAAGTGCCGTTTGCGTCTCAGTGATTTTTGATTACACCCACGTACTATATTTATTGCCATTTAAATCATCTGTGTTAGGTTGAGATTTGTTTCTTTAAAAAAAAAAAAAAAAAGCAAGCCTGACTGCGCTGTTCCTCACTGTTGCTAAGGAAAAGAGGATATTTATTCATCTGGGCACTGCTTTAGTATTGTGCAGCTAGTAGTCATTGAAGGATGGTGCAAAGGGAGGAAAAAAAGGGTAGATAAAGTGAGTGATAAAGCCACTTGGTCGTGTGTCCTAATAGTTGATGGGTGTCGGCGCTGTCCACGTTGCAGTCAAGGGGTGTTGGGGTCAGGACTCGTGGCGGTCCGTCTTGATCCCAAGTCCGTTGAAACCAGTGGAAGACTCCCTGTGCATTTAGGGTGCAAAGGTTATGCCCCCCCATGGCTACCCCTCCCCTGTTGCATATAGCAGCTGTCCCATGGGATCCATTTATGAAACAAGCTGATCTTCTTTCTTATCTTTTTTTAAAACCATTGAGGAACGAGGCTTTTCCGTTTCTTAGCTGCTGTCAGTCCTGAAAAGCATTGTCCAGGCCTTTCTAAAGAGAAGCCTCTTTTGTTGTATAACTGAACACTTTCTTATCTAGCCGTTTTATCTAGTTTTCTCCAGCATTACATTCTCCCATAACCCTCCTTTGTATCAGATCTCCCTGGAATTAGCATCGGTCGTGACCGGAAGGGCGTTTGGGTTTAGTTCATCTGCGACGTTTTCCCTAGCGTAGCTACAAGGTGACATGATTAGCTTGATTTCAGCCGTTCGAATCGTATCTTCGCCTCCTGCTCTTCTTGACTTACGCTCGGGTGTACAAGGGCAGGACGAGTTATCAGCTTGCAACAGCGCTGCGTTTGTTTTATTTTCTCAAACCCGCATCAAATGAAGAACCTCGCGAGATGAAAGCAATGCTCGCGACCACGTCCTCTCCATTCACTCTTGCTTCCAGCGGACAAATCTGCTCTTCCGTTAGGTGGTTGTCGATGAGATTTGGGGTTGGGTTTTTTTTAGCTGTCGTAGCAACAGGAAGGTATTGTTTGGCCTGCAAACAAAGAAACCCCCTTTTTACCTTCCTGGTACGTGAACAACTCGCTTGTGAAAAATCACTTTAATCGGGGTCGATATCTTTTGAATCACCTCCAGGCATTTCCAAAGTGAGTTTTCTAAATGCATTGCACTGCATGTTCCCCGCCCTGCCAGTTTTACCCAAAGAGTGCCCAGGAAGGCCTCCTTTATTTAGAGTTAGTTTTAAAATGAAAACCGTCATTAGTTGCTAAAACGTAGAGAAAACCCAAATCTGTTTAGTTTATATGAAGCAGAGGGAATTGTACATCGATACTTCAGCTGGAACATTTCCATTCTTTCTCCAGATGTTCTCTGCACTTGGAAAATGATGCTGATATGTTGCTCTTCATCATTAGATCTGCAAAGTGCTTTACCAAGGAGATCGGTATTGCTAGCGCACCGTACCGGTGGGGAAACCGAGGCCCGTGGAGGAAAAGTGACTTGCCCAAAGTCACCCAATGGCAGAGCTGGGTATAATGCAGGCCTAATGAATGCCAGGCCCCTGCCCTGAGCTTTTTCACTTAAAAACCACAGAGAGTCATGTATGCACACGCTCTTTCTTGATGTGCTGCCTTAACCTTGGCTTCAGTTTCTCACAAGCCTCCTCAAATGGACCTGTTGAATGTAGGGGCTGGTCCGTTGACATGGAGCTCTATATACAAAGTCAAACCAGGCAGCTGGCAGCTCAAGCTGTAGATTGGCATGACCGCTTGTACCACTCCATCAGCTTTCTGGTCTAACCTGGTGGATATTGTGTCTAATACTATCGACCTGACTTGGATTGTGCTACTTATCGGAGTGAGAGGAAGAGTCAGTGGGTGGGTGTGGGAAAGAGCAGAGGGAAGGAGAGTGCATTTTTCAGAATAATTCATCTTTGGCGCAAATGGAGGTCTGTCCTTTCTGCAAAGAACCAGAACGCTTGGGGTTTTTTTTAAGAATAGTCCCAAAGGGACCGATGTTTTGTAAACCTAGCCATGCCTTTCCAACCTGCAGAAATGCGGCGGGACATCTGGAGGGGAAGAGCTTTACAAGCCCAGCTCTACTGTGCAAACCCTTCTCGGGCAGTGACGCGCAAGAATCCTTTTGCACGCGGACATTGAGGAACGCATGCATTGCCTGGCCTTCCTTGTAAGGGAGTTGAACATGAGCTTGGCACCTGAGCTGCTGGTTTGGCTCATTTCATAAGTCAAGTCTCTCCCCTCCTTTTCCCTGCACCGAGCTCTGCAGTGGTACTAGCACGGAGCAGGCTTTTTTCTGCACACGTGGCCCATTGCATCTGTGACGCTACCAGTTTATACAGGGAAAAGCTGTGCTGTGTTGCATTGGCCTGTAAGCACTATTATTCTGTTGCTTTTTCATGCAGTGTGATTTTCTTTTTTTTTTATAGGGAGATTTTCTTTTTTTTTTTTTTTTTTTTTTTCCCTTTAAAATTACACACGAATACCACACCGATTTTTTAGGGGGGTTTTTTTTTTTTTTTTTTTTTTTTTTTTACCTGTAACATCTGCAACGGAAGCCAGGCCCAAGGAAATGACTGCCTTCAATGCAGAACATAGATATAGGTATGAATCACTCACGTGGTGTTGCCAAAGAGGCATGAGACCCTCGGTGCTGAATTCCAGTAAGGGTAGGTGTGATCTTTTCTTTCTCTTTGCCACCCACATGAAGTTCTTTGAATAAGAGAGCACCATAAAAATCCTGGTGGCTTATAGTCCGCAGTGTTTTACAGGTGGTGATTATAGGTGAAATCATCGCAGAAGAGAGCTGCTTTGCTAGATGGAGGGGAGGGTGTAAGCTAAGCTGCTGCTTGAAAGGGAGAAGTCTGGATGGGAGCCTAGAAAGAAAGATGCTGAAGGTGAAGGAGGCAGGATGGGGAGGATGGAGTTGGAGGGAACAGAAGATAATTCTTGCTATGGGATTTCAGGGAGCTGCCAGATCCGAGACCCCTCTGCCAGCACCTTGATGCCTCATCCAGGACGTGCGCTGTGTACGTGCTGCCTAGCTGTCCCCCACCCCGGCTAGCGAATCTCTTCATCGCCTTGCAGAGCCCAGACCACACCGACAGCTGTAGCGCTGCTATTCTTATTTTATATCGCGCAGAACGGAGTTGGATCCTCGTTGCTATAGAAACCGGCAGCCCTAATTATAAAGAGTTTGATTCACTGGATGTAAAAGCCGTAACTCTTCTTTCCCTCGGTTTAAAGGAATAAGAAAACAAAATCCAGCCGGGTCACGCAGATGGGAAGCCCAGAGCCGGCGTAGGGTTCATCTCGAGCACTTCCCACGGGAGAAAAAGGGAAGGGATGGAAAGGCTGTTCTTTGGCAGAAAGTCCGTGGCGGTGGGGGGGAGCTAGTGCCCTTTGCAGTGCTGGGACCCCAACCCAAAATAGCCCACAGAGAACGTGGAGTGGCTGTCTTCCCACCTCTCCCGGTGCAGTGCGGTTGAATATGACCACGGGGAGAGCCGGTGGACACGGCTGTGAGCACGTTGCTATCAGCTTGGCTGGCTTATCATGCTCAGAGCGTGCAGGATTTATCCCTGGCCTCACATCTACCTGCAGCTGCAAGAAGCCCGGAAGGTATACATAGTTTTAAGCACGTGTACAGCCCTGTGGGCATCAGAGGAGCAGCTCGTAGGCCTGAAGTTAAGCACAGGCTTGGCCATAGCATCTGCAAGCAGCAGAGACGTATCCTGCTGACTACATCCAAACAGGATGCGAATCAGTCGGTGACGAAGGTACGAAACTTGGCAGCGCTTGCATAAAGCAGCCTTCTCCAGGGGCCTCCCGGCCCATCCTTCCAGCTTGGTCCTTCCTGCTGGTCCCAGTGGCACCTTAACCGAACCCTGCAAAATTGGGCAGCCTTTTTCTCTTGGCTTTCCCAGGTTATTTTCTTCTTATAATCATCTGGTGGAGGGCTAAGTGGTATCAATCGGTCGCACGCGTGGTTCGATAAGGTTCGCAGGAGGCCGGAGAATTGCACGTGGGATTGATGATTTTATTGCGTTTTGAGAATGTGCTTACTGCGGTTGAAAATGCATCTCGTAATGTGGATCCTTCAGCCCTGCGCGGGAACCTCAGACTGGAAGGAAAGGCTTTAATATCCGTCGCGTTCCCATTTCAAACAAACAGAGGAGCGGGTCATTTTCTGGGTTGTTGCTCAAGAAACAAAGTCAATATTTTAAAATCCGTTCCATCAAATAACGCAGAGGGGCCTTTCCCATCCGGGCGGCGCGTGACCAGTTTGCTTCGTGTCTGCCTGAAAAGCAGGAAACGTTTAGGCAGCGTTTCCAGACCGCTGTGTCAGCCGTGATAAATGATGCCTCATCAATCCCTTGCCTCGGGGAGTTTTCTGATGATACCTGGAGCCGGTTCTGGGGCAGGCGCTCGTGTCCCACCTGGCTGGTGCATGGGCCGTGCACATCTTGGTTTTCCTCTCCACGTAGGAATACTATCCCTGTGTTACGACAACTTGCTCAGGGCCAAGCAGGCAGCGGGGTGGGAGCTGAAAGCAGCTGCCCCAAATTGCAAGCCAGTGTTTTAAGTTCTTGGCCATTCCTCTTGCTTCCTGGGGTCTCTTTCAGGGATATTGCTGACAAGGCTAAACGAGGACTCCCTTAATGATACCCAAATGATGGTGATAAATGCTAGAGCCACTTTGGAGCACACTGTCCAAACAGGGCAGTCCTAGGCATGCAGGGGTAAGGTGGCTTTTACCCTGCAGTTCTGCAACACTAGGGTTTTATTCATTCCTCCTACAATTGAGACGAATGCATGGTAGGTTAAGTCAAGAGCTGCAGAAAAGCTACTGGAAAGTAGGGTTTTCTCTAGTACAGGCTCCTGATGGAGGTGCTCGAGGCTGTCCCCAGCTTTGGAAGGCAACCTGGTGTTTTCTACACGTCACCTTCCAGAGCAGATCATGCAATTGAGACTGGGGAAATGCCACCGCTTGGCAGGGCGTTTCTCAAGGGATGTTAATCCTGCAAAGAGATCCTCCTGGGGAGAGCCTAACCAAAGTGCTCGGTCCCGCGCTGTTAGGCGTGCCGCTGGTCCAACCAAAGTCAGCGGAGGTGCGTTTGCATTGCAATTCAGGCTTCACCTCGCATGCATCTTGAAAAATCTGGCATAGGGCATGACTGGGGCCTCTGCTAAACTGGAATAATTTCTCAGCGTTTTATATTTCTTGGGATTTTTAGGAGAGAGCTCTCTCTGGCTTGCAGCCCCCTAACCAGCGGTACCACGTCTGCCTCTGACAGCTGTGACTGCGTAAGAATTATGATGCTGTGAACAGAATTTATGAAACCACAAATTACCTTTCATCTATTGGCAATTAAAACGGCGCTCATATTTTTGGACTAATACAAAGGTAGCATAGTATTTTCTCATTTAGCAAATAACCCCATGACTGATATATATTTTTTTCATTCTCCCTGTGCTTGGAACGTGTGTGTGTGTGTGTGTGTGTGTATATATATATATATATATATATAATTTTTTATGCCTTATATATATAAAAACCATTAGGCCAGAATAGCAGGTTAAAATGTATTTTACATGTTTTTCTAAGGCCAAGTCAACCATATGTTAAAATAAACTTCACCAATAGCAACAGTTCTCATTTGAGGCTGATTGTGCCTTAATAAAATAGTATGTGGGTGGTAAATACAAGCAGATACATTACTGCGCAGAAATCAGGCCTGGGATACTTTATATGATGTTTATCTAATCCGTTTCCACCGAGCCTTGGATACGGGTGACCAGAGGTTGGCTGGCTGCGATTCTCAGTGCGGTTTGCTCAGCTGTAGCTTGATTATAAATGTACTTTCTGTGCCATCAGTCCTGCTAGGAGAACCGCGCTGGGGCCGCTGGTCCTGCGGCTCGGCTCCAGTTTGCAGCTGGAGCCAATGCTGGGGTTTTCCTTGCCTTTTCAGGTAGAGGGCCCTTGCTTTTGAAAAGGAACGCACCTTGAATAAGCCTGGTGGATTTACACGTGCTTGGAAAAATCAGCTTGCAAGCTCAGTGTCATGTATGGGGATGCTACAACCACCTCAGCAAGGAGCAGGACCCTTCTAGGCCCTGCACATGCTGCCTATGGGCCTGTCTGATCCCTATGAAGTCCCACTGAGTTGAGTGAAGCTGAATCAGGACCCCGGTGATCACCA
The DNA here is from genome assembly GCF_000455745.1 of Alligator sinensis. NCBI lineage: Eukaryota > Metazoa > Chordata > Crocodylia > Alligatoridae > Alligator > Alligator sinensis. The sequence continues at coordinate 722,035 of NW_005841934.1, forward strand.
GACTGAGACCTGGTACCCTTCGTCCTCCTCCAAACCCCTCATCTTCTGCCATGCTACTGAGTGGAGCCAGGAAACTATTGGTGAAGTTAAGGTGCTATTGAGTGTGGATGCATGGATCCCAGTCTGGCCTGTTGTCCGTAATGGTACCTCTCCCCTAGACATAGTGAATCTGCTGTGAATGGGGTTACCGGTTTAGAGAAGCCGTGTTTGTGCACATGTGCCCCTTCTTGTATGTGGGTCTTTCGACGTGACGGCATCTTCCCGCTGGAAGGCATTTTGCCTGGGTAGTTGTGATGCATTGCGGGGTGATGGCATCATCGTGAGCATTGGTGTGGGCAGCCAGAAAGGTCTTTTTGGCTGGTGGCAGGTCTGCCAGTGTCAGTCTTCCACAAATCACTCTGAAAATCCCCCGTTGACCTTCTGTTTCGAGAACAAGGAGAGAAATGCAGACCCGTCGGGACCTGGACCATCAAACTTCCTTCAGCAACCTGCCTGCAAATTCAAGGAGGAAGCACTGGTGTTGGCTGCATCGTGGCCCTGTGCATCGAGCAATAGTTCTCCTCCTGAAATGTCCTGTGGGCTCTGAGGAGGGAAGGTCGATGGTTGCAGCAGCTAGCCCTTGTCTCCCACATGCAGGTACCCTTGTTTTGGGATGAGATTCAAACCATGTGCTGCAATGAGTGTGGTGGCAGGAGGAGCTCTCATCTCTTCTGGAGCATGAACTGCAAGTAGGATCATGGGGTTTAAAAGCCCTTTTAAACCTTGGGGAGCAGGAGGTTCATGAACAATGACAAGGACTCCCATGCATCCCAAATGGTTCCCAAATGGTCCCCAAAACCTAGAGGCAGGTCATTTTCTGGAAGGACCATTTACAGAAGCTGGCTGCTGAATAGTTCAAGAGCCACAGCATTTTAAGAGTCTCTTGGAACAAAGGAGAAGGCAATGCCATGTTTGGTACTGCGGTCGTGTCTTTGGCATTGTAGCCACCGGGCCTTGCTTGGTTCTAGCTCCACCATCCCTTAGCTCCCCAAAGCAAATCCAGTTGAAGTTTTGCTTGAGGAAAGACTTTAGGATTTCTCCTATCATCGGTTCTATGTTCCCTGAAGGTTTTGGCAAGTTTTTCCTCCCTGTTACATGCTCATGGCATCTCATCTCTCACAGTGCATGGGAATTATTTATGCAGGTTATTCATGCTACCCCTAATATGTCTCCAGGAGTTGAGTTTCTTGAAGGGCATGACAATTGTATAGGATGGTTGTACAGGATTGAGGTGATCCTGCCGCAGACAGGGGTAGGACTAGGGGACCTCTGGAGGTCCCTTCCAGCCCCACTTCTCTATGATTTCTTTGTCCACGGTTCGGCAGGTTGAGGCAGCGTTGACCGCTGTGGGCCTGTGCATGCACGGATAATCGCCCTTCTGTATTACATGAGTTTGACTGACACCTTTGTTGCACAGGGTGAGTTGAAGATATGGAAAGGAAGCCAGGCAGCCAGCTGGTATATGGATTCCTGCAGCTCTCTGACTGCAGTGTGGTCTTTTTTTAAAGCCCATTAGCACACCATGGCACGTATTTCCAGATGACACTTCACTTGGAGGAGGGCGAGGCACTTTGTTTGGCAGAAGGAAACGATTCCCAGCGTTGCGTGATACCGAATGCCCCGTGGTAGCCTCTGATCTGTTTAGCAGTGGCTCAGGAAACCTGACGCGCCCTCTTCTTGCTTTAATCTTATTTATACTTTTCTGTACATCATTTCCCAAACCTGGACGGGACCTTTCTATTTTTGACTAGCAGTGTGTGCAAGGAGAAACCAAGCGAGGTCAGTGGGGTTTATTCCAGGTTGGGTGGAAACCACATCAGATGGCAAGACGGGTGCGAAGATGAGCTGCTCCTCCCAAAAGGGTGCGGAGGCTTCCTTGTGTTGGTGTATTTTGTGCTCCATCACCCCGGTTGCTTCTGCTAGTGCCAGCGCAGCCCTCTCCCTTGCCCTCTCCCTTGTGCTGATGGAAAAAGAGTTGCCGTCTTTGTTTCTATCCACCAGTTTTATAGCCAGGTTCCTGGCTTTGGCGTTGTTATGCCCCACGATGGGCTGGGGGGAAAAGAAATGGGTTCGCCTTGGGTTTTCAGTGGGTCCTTGTAGAGTTCTCCTGCCATGGCATGCATCGGGAATCAGCGCCATTAAAGCAAATGGTGTGTAACGTGGCCTAAGTGAATGAGGAATGGGAGTGCCTGGCCATCACGAGCCGTTAGGTGTTTTATAAGGACCTCTGGCTTATCAAAACGGCTCAATTGCACAGTTCCATCTTCTGTGCGGTTTTTTTAATCGTCCCATCGTCTGGCAAACAAATGTGGTTGAATACGGCAGGTACACACAGACATGAGTCCTCCAGTGCCTTGAGGCTATATCAGGTCAGGGCCTGAGCTCGTTTCAAGGCCGGAGTTAGGTTTTGACCTTCGTTTGACTCTCCAATGAGCCACCGCAACGGTCAGCGCCTGCGGGCCCTACATGTGCTTTTATAAAACCTCCCTCTCCTAATCTGTCCCTCATGTATAGGAGCCAGAGCCGCTGGCGTGGGAGTGCAGACCACGTTTGAGACGTTACGGTGGCAAGATGCACAGACTATTGGAGTCGTGTTAGCCCGTCCTTTGGTTGCAGAATACGTTGTGTCGCTGCCGAGCGCTCGGGCTGTTTGTCTGTCCCCCCGCCGCCCCCCGATCATTGACGTAGCCATGCATTTATTTAGGAGTTAACCCAGGCAGTCTGTTTTAATTGCTTAGACTGCAGCATTGTTGTGCTAAACTCAAGACAGATGGTGCTTCAAGACGGACCACACATGGAGACCTGCAACAATCGGGCTCGCTTGCTCCGCAGGTCCAGAGGAAGGCTGAAAGGACCTGCTTCTTTCTGCTCGGAAGGGGCCCAGTGGAAAATACAAAGGGTGGGAGCTGGCACAGGCTCAGCTCAAGGTTTTCTGGAATGGACTAGAGGAAAATGAAA
>NW_005841934.1:725041-732596 GCF_000455745.1 Alligator sinensis
GCTGAAAGCGAGTGGGACCCCACGGTGCCCGGCTCGCGCTATTTATTTTTGTACGAGTGTTTACACAGACGCTACCTGGAAGACCGCAGAGCATTATTCGGCCGTGCGTATGGCTGCTAGCAGGGAGAGCCTTTTGCAGAAAAAAGGGGCAGCTCAGATGAGCGGTGGCATGGCATGGCATGGCACAGAGATGCTTCTGTCTAGATATTATTAGCGCGCTCCAACCTGGTGCAAGCCAAGAGGCTGTTTCGGGGAAGGGAACCAGTGCGCAGACATGCTCGTGCGGCCGGGTGCATGTCGTAGAGAGGCAAGCCGAAGCTTGGTGTTGGGCAGTCCAGTTGCCGTAGCTTTTAGTCAGGGGCACGAGGATGGCGGGTGAGTTATGGTAACGACTAACGAAGCAAGGTGCCACGTATCGCCCTAGCACACCAGTTGCTATGCACTGACAAAGGTGCTAATGAGCGACGTGTGAACAGTCTGCCCAGAAAAACAGCCGCTTCCACTTGCATGCTTGGGCTTCACATGGTAAAGCATCCCCGGAGAGGGTCCATAGTCAAAGCGTGCCTTACCCCGGCCCCCGACGGTTGTGGAGCTAGGACTCCCAGAGCACTGCTGCTCTGGAAACTCTCCGCCTCCGGAGAAGGAGGTTTTTAAGACCCAGTTAGACAAAGCCTTGGCCAGGAGGATGTAGTTGGGGATGGTCTAGATGTGCACTAGATGTGACCTCCTGAGGTCCCTTCCAACTCTCATTGTCTATGATTTTGTGAAGACCGTGCAACAGCGAGGGGTTGTGAGCCCTGGGGCATCAGCCAGAACAGACTCTGCAGCCTTCATCGCCTTCCTGGTGGATGGTAATTCCCATTGAGAGAGGCCCAAGGTGCTAATTAACTTGTTAACTGCAAGTGGACGACAGGCTATGAGGGCTCAGGGACCATCCAAGGATCAGCAGAGCTGCAAGGATCCTGCGCTGGTGAAGCTCCTCTGTCGGGAACAGACCCGCTTAGCAGAGCAGAGCAGCGAATGGGGCAATTGCAGTTTCATCCCGTCCCTCCTGCCACGTTATACTTTGGGTCTTCCAGCTGTTTCTTCTCATCATCCAGTGCACCCCTGTTCTCCCTTGGTTAGATATAAGGCTTTCAGGGTGTCGGTGCGTCCATGCCCTACGCTGAGTCCTTCCTCCTAGGTGATAGACACTACTGTAATAAATACAAAGAAGTCATCTGTCCCCAGCCTCAGCAGGTTTCCATCTCGACTATCAGCAAAGCTCCCCTGTTTGCTAGTCACGGGAAAGCGAGGAAGCCCTTGGCTCTGATGGCACAGAAATGCTGAATTGTGTCCTCAAGCTCACGATCCTTCAAATACTTCCTGGTCTTCCCAGATGACCTCAGGCTTTGAACTTGCAGAGACCTCTCGGCAAGGAACGATGTGAGCCAGAATAAATTTGTCTCTTCTTGTCACGTGCTCCAGGCAAGTGAGGAAAACCTGATGATCTGCGGTTCTCCGGGCTGCTCGGAGATCTGCTAAAATGCATCCATACAAAAGTGGAAGAGTTGGGCAAAGGCTTTTGGGAAGCTCTTCTTGTCTCTCGCACAGAAATGTTGTTGGAAGTAGAAGCAAGGGAGCTGTGATTACCTCGTTCAATGGAATTGGGTTATCTCAAGCTCTGCTTCTCAGCTAAGTGGTAAATAATGCCAAAAAAAGAAAAAAAGCCCTCCAAAAAAGAGCAAACGCTGTAGATTTGGGGATGATTAGCATGTAAAGCACTCAATAAAAAAACTAAAAGAAGCCTTGTGAAACGCAGGAAAATTAGCACCGAGAGCTGAAGCAGACCTATCGGGTTATCTTATCCATCTTCCTGACAGCTTTATGTTCTCAAATGCTTTGTCTAGTCTTGTTGAGAATGACTCAAGCAGTGGTTTCTCCATCCAGTCTAGAATTAAATGACTCAAGGCTTCTACCAGTTCCCTCGTATGCAATTTCATTGTCTAATAGACCTCAGTGCTTAAGAAATTACTCTGTCGACATTTTTGCTCGGTCCGTTTCATCCTGTCACTCCTACTGCGTTATACCCTCGCGCCACCCTAAGCATTTCCTTTCATCCTCTGTGCTTACGGCCCTCAAATACATAGATGTTAAGTGTAGGAGAGCTACTGTATTGCTCTTAGGTGGGCTCCAGCACTATAAGTTCTTTTCATTTATAGAATCAGAGAAAATGAGGGTTGGGAGGGACCTCGGGGGGGTCACATCTAGTCCAACCCCCTGCTCCAAGCAGGACCAGCCCCAACTCCATCCCAGGAAAGCCCATGGGGTCCATTTGACTAAACATTATCTGAACATATGAGGAAACAAAAAATGAAAGAAGGTGCTGTGCTCAGGAAAAAGGATGCTAAGCAAGGGTCTCTTCTGCCTCGTTGTTGGAGGCTGAGCAACTACTAGCTGAAGATCCCGTGGCACTTCACGCGAGGTCTCTGCAAAAGGGAACCTGATAGGTAAAGCTGCCCGTGAGGTATCACTGGGTGCGTCTACACAAGACACTTAATGCGCAGTAGCCTAATACCACTGTGCGGTAGCGTGCCGGGCAAGAACTACGCTAATAAGCTACTGCGCAGTAGTATTAGGCTACTGCACAGTGAGCATCACTAATAAATCATGCTACTGTGCAGTAATTGTAGTTACTGCGCATTTAGTTTAGTACTTCATTAAGCAAGTACTAAATGAAATGTGCAGTTATTACTGCGCATTAATGAACTTGTAGACGCGCCCTTGAGTACAAAATGGAAGGTGTCTCCTGCACAAAGCTTGCTGCAGCCTCGGGGCCACCGTCACAGCCTTTTACTTACAGCTTGGCTTTGTAGCGTAGTGTGAGATGCCTGGAGTATAACTTGCCAAATAGGAAATAAAAAATGTGGCCCTCAGATGTTTGCTTTCCTGCAGTCAAGATACTACTGTGTACATTTTTTACGAAGCATTTTATCTAGGAGTTTTTCTCTCAAGGATATTTTTTTTTTTGTTAAAGTTGATTTTCCGCATCACCTTATTTTTATAATTGCATCATGTTTGCTGATTCTGGCTTATGCATTTGTAACATCTGAATGTTGTAACTTCAGGGCAGTCAGCCTTTCTGGGGAGATCGCATTAAATAACTACCGCGCAGAGGAAGAAATCCAGGCACTTAATTAGTTTGGGCTCAGGCTGGGTGACAAAGCGAGGTATGGTAGGTTTATCTGTGGAGTTGCACTTTGAGCACTGGAGCCCACAGGCAGGGAGAGAGGAGGTTAAATTATTTTCCTCTGTTCCCACTCGGTTTGCCTGGAAAATGAAAAGGAAGAGAAGTGTGGAGCTGGGGCGTAATTTAAGTTTTGAAACCTAAAAGAGAATTCCATGGATGGTTTGTCTTCTGAAATGCCGTATTTGCAATGGATCAGGTTATCTAGATCCCATGCCAAATTCATTTGATGGGTCCTCGGTCTTTCAAGCTGTTCTTGAAATAAACGGGTGTGATTCTAATCTCGCTCGTGCCAAAACAAATGAGAAGAAACTCCGCTGAGATGAGGGGATTCACGCTGGTGTAAAACCAACGCCAACTGAATGGAGCAATGGTCTCAAGTTGTAGCGGGGGAACTTGAGGTTGGATATTATGAAAAACCTTCTCCTTAGGAGGGTGGTGAAGCACTGGAACAGGTTACACCTAGAGAGGTGGTGGAGTCTCCATCCTTGAGGTTTTTAAGGCCTGGCTTGACAAAGCCTTGGCTGGGATGATGTAGTTGGGGCTGGTGGGGGTTGGACTAGATGTGACCTCCTGAGGTCCCTGCCAATCCTCCGTTTCCATGATTTTATGAAAGAGCTCAAGCCTAGAAGGTCTATAGTGGATATGAAGTCTATGCCGCAGGTGTCCTCTACCTGCAATAGGGAAAAGAGCCTTTCTCCAATCAGGCAAGGCTCTTTGGGTAGATGTGGTATCTTTTATTAGACTGACTAAATAGTTGGAAAAAAAAAGCTCTTTGCAAGCTTTCAGACTTGCAAAGAACTTTTTTTTCCAACTGTTTAGTCGGTCTAATAAAAGATACCACATCTACCCAAAGAGCCTTGCCTTTCTCAGAGCAAGTATTTGGGTTCATTTGTTGTAAGAAGAGTATCGGGAACCTTCGGGAAAAAGTCTATGTGTTGGAATAGATCTTTCTCAGGCAGGAGGTAGCTGTTGCGATCCTGTGAAAACCACCACCAGGCTAATTTTTCCTCTTTTTAAAGAGAAGTAATTTTAATGAATAATTTAAAACATTCTCTTGAAACATTTTGTAACCAAAGAAACAGCACCACGAATTAGGAGCGAAGGAATTAGGAGTGATTAGCTAAGTAAAGCACAGCTTGTCCAGTGTTTAAAATAACTTCTTCTTCTTCTTTTTTTCCCCCCCCCACCAAGAAGTGTTTTTAAAAAGCTCCCAACCTTGTTTCAGTGGCTTGGTCAACCAGTCTGGGAGCACTTTTATGTTTTCCCTTGTACCAGAGCAGCTTTGATTAGTGCTACAACTTTGTTGCTGTACTGACTTCCAACATAAGACCTTGGCTGTCGCGTTACAAGCTCGGAGCAGTCTTTGCGCTGGGATTTCGGATGCAGAGGGCTCTGGCTGTTCTTATGAAGCTCAGCCGTTTGCCCAGCATCACCCGGACCTCCCTGCACAGTGCTTTTGCTCACAACTTGTGGCCTTTCCAGAACACAAGAGAATTGATGGAAGCTGCTTTTCCGTCTCCAGCAAACTGAATGGTGGGGTCCACACTTGCAACCCATGTGAAACCAGGTCTGTTCCAGCCTACACCCATTTTCTTCACGGGCAGCTCCACTGAACCCAGTGAAATGACTTCTGACATATATTGGAAATGAGTGCAAAATGAGATCCTTTGCTCTTTTTTTTTTTGGTTGCTTTTCTTTTCCATGTTCTTGCTTTGATAAAGCAGGTGAGTAAAGATCTCTCCCAGGGCTCAGACAGCTCCCTGTGTCCGCAGCACTCCACGCTGCACCGTTACCAAATTATACTTGGAAATAGTCAGAAGTGGACTCCGTTTTCACAGCTGTTGCCTCTCAGAAGTTGCACATAAACCGGTGTAAGTGATCAGAAACCGGTTCAAATCTGTAACACAACGGAAGTTTAGTGCACAGAAACCGCTTTCAAAATGGCTGAAACTAGTTTAAGATAAACTTGGATGGATGTGGTGTCAGACTGAACTGCTTTAGGTTAAATCAGTTTATTGAACTTCTGTCCAAGATCCCCTCCCGATTCAGGTTAACTCATAGTCCCCCAGCATCCCAGGATGCTTTGCACCTGCCCTGCAAAGCCTCCCTCACAGGGTGGGTGGGCTAACCTTGGCCCAAACTGTCTGCTCCATCCAGGCCATGCTCTAGCGCCCCCTGGCGTCTGGCCTGGGCCACTGCGGGCATGTCACTGCATTTCTGGGATCAAAAGTGAATATCTGTTCACTTGCTTATCGGCTCAGTCTACGCAGCTTAGACTAACCTGCAAAGATTGAATTGATTCAGCCTCAGACATTTTGACTGTCTATGTTTAGCCACAGAGTAGCTCCAAGGGTAGGCTTGTTGATGTTTATGGAGAAAATTAATTTAAATTAAATGCATAAATAAAGAACTGAACTCTGCAAAGCACACATAAGAAAAAGAACCTGGGTCTAATATTAGGCTGATGACAATCAGCAGAATCAGTGTCTGGGTTGCTTTTTTTTTTTCCTGTTTTTGGGGATTTTTTTAGTATCGTTGCTCTTCTTAAGAGGCTGATCCTGTATTTATGGCAGTTGAGAATGGCGACCCTCGACTTCCATGCATGCTGGTTTTGGCCCTAAATGACTGACATTACCTCCAAATCTTGTTGAACCTTTCTGTAAAGCACTGGCAAGCAGGAGACTCTCAGCAGCATTGTGAACAATATGTCAAGGCAAACTAAACAGCTTCTTAATAACCTCTCCATCACCTTGCAGAGCGCTGTTTTTCTCCAAGTATCGGTTTCTCAAGACATGAGTGCCATTATTTGCTCTGGGAATCTTACCAGAATGATTTATTAGCAAGATCTTGATGGTGCAGTGTGATTAAACAATGTTTCTTTAATTCCAGGAATTTGTTTGGCCACTTTCAAATGGGTTAAACAGTCGAGTTTCACATTTCGATAACTAGAAACATTTCTCCCATGCACATCCTAATTATGTTTTCCCTCGGGCTCAGCACTGATGTTGTTGACGCTGGGCGTGTGCTCCGAGTTGCATACAAGAATATTCCCAAAACTAAAAAAATCCCAAGATTTTTGGCAGCGAAGGTCTGAGCGAAGGCTGTGACTATATCCATGCTGTCTGGAGGGTTAGTGGGAAGGTTTGGCGGCTCACACAGCAAGGTGCAGTAATACTCCTTTAATCTCCTCTCGTCTGAGCTGAAAAGAAACAGAATCTGTTCTCCTGAGCCTGAAAATGCCAAATCTAAATATTTATTTCTGTGAGCAGTAAATTCATAATTGCAATGAAACTGTTACGTTGTCCCTTTTTAGAAACCACAGTGTGTTTACAGGGTAGCTTTTGCTCTAAGCTTTGTCAGAACAAAAGCTACAAACTGAATATATATTAAAAAAGAGAGGGGGAGCCTTCTGCAATCTCTGTCCTTGAGTGGTGCGGTCCCATCTGGAAATCATTCATTCAAACATACGTTGTACACAATAGATCGCTATTTTGCTGTTTAATATGAGCCTTGGTCCCCAGAGCATACAGTATATCCACACGCTGGATGTATTTCTTATCATCTATGTGGCCTCATTAATGCTGCACAAACTGGCCTTGCAAGCGGCGCGTTCTCTCTCTTTTTCTTCTGGTCAGGCTAAGTATCATTCCTTGTAACAAAAAAGAAATGTGGGCCAAATTTTCGGGAGATAGGAACCCAGGAGTGGTTGTGTTCGCGGGACTATGAGCTATCAACTTGCAGTTAAATTTTGACTATATTTTCTGAAACACGGACCAGACAGATTACTTTCCTAAATAAATTAAAAGGGGGGCGGGGGTGAGAGGGATGGAAAGAAAACTCCTAGGCTGCTGGGTGACGGTGGCTCAGTTCGAGAGGTAGTTACTAGTTAGTTGTGTTAGTCTGATGTCGGTCAGAAGACAGGGTAGATTTGCACCTTTATCAACTAACTAAATAACACACACACACACACACACACACACAGATATATATATATCTGTGTGTGTGTGTGTATTATTTTTATATATATATTATACACACATATATATTACATATGTGTGTGTGTATTTTATATATATATATGTATATATATAAAAATTATACACGTGTGTACACGTGTGTGTGTGTGTGTGTGTATACACACATGCTTTTGTGGGCTGATGCTCACAACTGCTGCAAAATTAGTCTTTGTGAGATCGATGAATGTGTTGAATCCGCACGTGTGAATGTTATTTTCTGTTGAATCTGCTGATGTTAATGCATGTAAAGTTTTACTTTCTTTGCAATATATTCTGTGCCTGCCAGTCTGGCAGCACTCTTTTCTCCATT
>NW_005841934.1:732627-739565 GCF_000455745.1 Alligator sinensis
TGGACTCATTTGTGAATGCCTTGGACAAACATAATCATCTGCAGCCTTGTGTCCTCCGGGTCGTCCGTCACACCTAGCAAAGCTCCAGTTCGAGAGCGCTGCCTGTAATTGCTGAACGGGCATCCCGTACTTTTAATTCTCTGCTCCAGAGTCTCTACTGGTAGAAATCAGCAAGTTTTCCAAAAGGGAAAAAGGAAAATGTTTCATGGAAAATTATCATTGTAATTTTTTATTTATTTTTTAATTGAAATATGAAAACATTCAAACCAAATGAAAACTTTTAGTCCCACGTGCCAATCTCCTTCCCCAGTATTTAGAGAAGTTGACCATTTGCAACAGGCATCACAACACGTAGCAGTGCTGATAACATCGGTGAATCCCAGTCCCCTTTTACCATCTTGGAGATGACTTACACAAGTAAAGTTGCTTGCCGAATCAGGGCTCCTGCATCGTAAGCTAACCGGGGCAAGGACCTTGTGTGAATTTCTTGGCTCGGCCGAAATCGGGGAGAATTTTTTTGCAACGACGGGGCCAAGATTTCACTTTTTCTCTTTTGTTTTCCCGTCAGCTATTCTGGACACCCCTGGAACCATAGAAACAGCAACACTAAACAGCCTCCTCTAATTGAAGGCAGACCAGTGTGGTTATTTTGTGATTTGAGCACTGTCATTACAGAGCTTTCTTGTAATGAGAACTTGGTATCTACATCGGCTGCGTTTCCCATATTAGCACTAACCACCTTCCACTAAACCTGGGATACGTACATATTGGATAGTGCAGTTTAAATCTATTAGGGGCATTTTCAGTTTGTATTCAAATTCCCTTTGACAATTATGTTAGGAAGAGAATTAAAGGAGCTCTCAGTTGCTTAGGAAAAAAGGCATAAACTTTACTACAGATAAGTGATCTATCGTTGTAATTGTATCCCGTTGGAGACTGAATGCTCCCATATTGTACGCTGGCTTATTGCATTGCATTCACAGCGTCAGCTGCGTGTTGTAGCTGAAGAGGTACAAGCATCACATCCCTGCACTAAAACAAGCTGCATAAATAATTTGCTTTTTTTTTTTTTTCCTGATGTGATGATGCCCTCAATGCCTCCTTGCTGTGGCTAACCTTGATTTCTAGTATGTGGTAATATGCTCTTGCACTAGACTTATTCACAGAGCAGAAATCTTTTCATTGAAATGTAAATCACCAAAAATATCCTTGTTGTTTTGGGTTTGCTTAGTTCAAAGCAGAAGTCCTGTCTGAATGTTCATGTTCTCCACAGCGCTGAGAAGACAGATCTGCTTGAAGGAGTAGGGATAGACTGAAAATATTTTTTTCCCATCTTGGCTTGACAAAGCATTGGGCAAATCGATAGCAAGTTTTGCTTATCGCTCCTCCAGGTGAAGCAGCATTGCTCTGCTCATTGCAACAGAAATACGGTTTGTGGCATGCAGGTCCCATCCACCCAAATCTAGGAGGCTTCAGAATAAGTTACGTGGGGAGAAACATTTATTTTTTTCCCCCAGATTCACATGTCCTGAAATGCTGATGAGAACATTTGTGCCTTTCAGTCCAGAGCTTATGATTTGCACCTACCACAAAATGTATCGAGCCCCATTGCATCCTCATGGAGAAGAAATGGCTCTTCCCACCCTAGCAACTCTCCCTTCGAGGCAGAGATTGGGGAGGGAGGGCAGACTGGGACAACGTTCGGTGCTGCTAACCCATTCTGTGGTTAAAATTTGGGGTTAGAGACTCTACAATTGTCAGTCCAGCTCTTGACGCTTACGTAATGCTTTGCCCCTTGGAAGTACGAAGAGCTGAATATTTGAAGGCACATCACAAGTATTTTAACAGTTTTCCCTCGGTGTGCACATATAGCTGGTTTTTAGGTCTGTCTGCTGGAGACATACCAGTATAAGCTGAATCAATGCACGTGCACACACCTATACTCGCACAAAAGGCAAGTGGCATTAGGTTGTCTAATAGAGAGCGATGTGCCTTTGAAGGTCTGGGAAATGAGATCCTCTGAAGCTAATTTGTGAGTCTCCAGCTTTACTAAAGTTGTGTGACCCTGGCCAAATAAGCCCTGTGATCACCCTGTGTGTATATGCAAACTCTTATTTTTTTCCTGCGGTCGTTTTGAACGGGCAGGGCACCGCCATGTTATTGCAGGCATGTACTGCCATCGCTCCTAAAAGGTATCACTCATTGTGAAATGGAGCTGCTATAATTGAAACAATCCATCTACTGCACGGCACTAGCACACATTGTGCTTGTCTGTGGCCGTGGCCTTGGGATTTCTTTGTGTTGAGATGGATGGCGAGCAAGGTGATTGGTAGGAGGCCCAGTATCTAAAACACTAAGGACACCCTGTAAGACCTTGGACACATGCTACTTTTGCAGCACTGTGTCTGCCCTTATAGTGCTACGGGAAGCAAATGTGCATGTGCCCAGTGCCACAAAGATGGTGGATCCAATCTGAAAAATTTTTTGTTTCAAATAGGAACTTCTTGATAGCACCGTGTAGCAGTGTCCCCTTGCCTGTGTGTTCCTGCTCTCTCCATTTTGCATTGCGTTTTGTCCATTTGGGGGACAAATCGTCCTTCCTCTGGCAGAAAACTAGCCACATAGATGTTCTCCAACAAGGTCTCACCGCCCAGCCCCCATGGAGAGACTGAGCTTTGATGAACTCCCTCTCTATACTCATACTCTAGCCTCATTTGCAGGCTGCATCCCGTCAACCCAGCTGCAAAGGTCACCTGGTCATTCAGGGTGGGAGGCAATGGCAGCCAGATGGTATCCGAGCCCCATCACTCCCAGGTGTCCCACAAAAATTGGCATGCTCCAACCATGTGCTGTTGGGTTCAGGCAACACCTTTGACCTCTTTGATGCTTGCAAGATCCTGGAAAACTATTTAAAAAACCCTTTGTCCTTGTTGTATCCCAGCAAGCTCTTAGCTTGATGCACACAGCAGTCTGGAAAAAAAACCTATCCCTCTGTTCCTTTGGGTCTGCTCTTCAGCTAGGTTTGCAGGGAAATGCAGAGTAATTTCTCGAGCACAGCTATGCCCATTGGTATCAGCTGAAGGTCTGGATCAGCAACCCAGCGAGAGTGTAAAATTGTAAAACGACCCATCGTTCATTTAACATGAGCCGGATCTGTTATTTAGTCCGCTGCTTAAACCTTGAGAAGCCTGAAATTGAACTTGGGGAGGCTCGGCCGTTCAGTTGGCTTTGGTTTCTCCTTTGGGATCCAGCACTCAATCCTAGACACTAACCAGCAACCCTAAAGTGTGTGCCCCCACCCTTACAGACTTACAAAGAGACACGAAGGTCATCTTGGCTGGAAATAGCTGCGTGTGTGTGCGCGTATTTTAAATCAGCACATGGGTTTGTTGGTACAAATCCACTTGTCCCCATGCCACGTTTTCAATCGCTTTAGCATACGTGTCACGGAAGATGGAAAGACCAGAGTTAGTGTCACGCGGAGCACACCCTTTAATGGTTCAGCTTGAATTGTTTTATTTGTAGCTTTGCCTGCTGACTGGCATTGGGACAGTGACAATCTGGGTATTTTATGGAGTCCAGTCATTTTGAATATGGAAGTAGATATCAAAGAATATTTTCATAATTTTCAAAGGAACACTTTCCACTGTTTATCCTTCCTCCTCAGCATCTTGGAAATGAAATCTATTTCCAAACACATTCTGCTGTTAACAAGTGGTCCAAGAGTGGTGGTATGAATTAAGACCGTTTTCTTAATTGAAAACAAAACATAAATGGCTTTGTTGAGAGAAATGCTCTACAGACCCGCACGTCTGCGATTCCCATTTGTGTGCACAGCCGTGCAAATTATACATAGCTATAAAGAAACCTTTGCATGTACTGCTGTGAATGACTATGTAAATGTGACCCACAAGACTCACCGAGGACTTGCAAGGACAAATGACGTGTGTGTCTCATCTCCTTAGATTGCCACTGGGCAGAAAGCCCTGCTCGCTCGCTTCCTTTCTGCACAAGGTGCATGTGAACACGGCATGTATCCAGTGTAGACTATTAGGTGTGAACAGCTGTACTATCAGAAACGACCCTGAGCTCCTAAGAATCGCACTAGTTATGTGCCAAAAATGACTGTGCAATAATTTTTAGGCAATGGCACAAGCAGCTTAGTGGTGCATGCACGAGACTCTGTGGTGGTGGCACAGACTTACCCAAAATGGCATAGACTAACCCAAAGCAGTCAAGCAGGTGCAAAGGTGCGTGCAAGTTGGCACCTGCTTGACTGCCTTGCCAGAATCTGCTGAGCAGGTTTCCACATGTGGGTCCCAGCTGGGCACTGATGCACGCAAGCTGTGCACGCTTCCCTGTATACACCCAAATGCAGGATCTGGCCCGTGCACCACTTCTCAGCATCTTGTGGGCTAAGATTGAGTGTAGGAAGTATCTGAAGAGTCTGGGATGGAGGATGCTTGCCTGTAGTATCTGGGGGTGTCCAAATCAGGCTTGGGCCTAAACGTAGGATGCCTGCCAATGGGTTTGGGAGTATCCGAATCCCAGGGTGAGAGGCTGGGATGGAGGATGCTCGCTGATCGTAGCGCCGTACATAGTGTTTAGAACGATTGAGCTCTGCTTGCTCAGTTGATACGGTTTTTGGGACAATTGAGTTCTGCTCCATTGATACGATTTGGAACTGATTTGATCTGGAACACAAAATATATTAAGAAAAATAAAGAAAAAAATCTGGCCCATGCAATGCTGTCTTTGTACGTGCCCTCACCCAAGTGGGGAAACGTCGGCCTTTTTCTACTGTGCGGATGTGGATTTGCAAAGCTGTGCTGGTTTCCTACCATTCGCTGCATTTGAAAAGGATTTTGCAAGAGAGTTAAGCGCCCAGCAGAGATTTACGGTTGAAATCTGTGGTCTTTCAAGGTTCCCCAGCAGGGGCTGGCTTTAGGATCCTCCTCGTATATCTATATTTATTCCAGGAGGAACTCTCTCCCGCTAGCTTCCATTAATCAATTGTTCAGACTTCCCCGAGTGCTGGTAAAAGGTGCATTTTGTAACGTGTGCTGCAGATTGTCTCTGGGTGTGCTCCTGCATGGCAGCTGGATAAATGAAGCTACTTCTGAGGCTTCATCCCAAAACTGCCCTGACTTAATGAACCTCCTGGCTCATTCCTGTATTAAGTAGCTTGACTCCATCCCAGCTGAGCGAAGGAAAATGCCAGGCAATGGAGGGCATAATAATTTTACTCGTAATTCCCAGAGTAGTGATTGAGTGCAGAGGGGAAGAAATTGGTAGGGCGCAAATGCTTTCTGCTGGCAGTCACTGCAGCAAAAGGACACATCCCCACAGCCTGGATGCAGAGAGTTGATTTGCACCCTGAAGCATGAGGATTTCTATCCTTTTTCAAAACTCCTCACTATCCATATAAACACCCTTTGCAAGTAAGGACGTGGCCTCGGTGCTAATTAGTTGCAGTCGCTGATCCAGTACAATCATTTCTCTGCATCCAAACACCCTGCTTGCTTCTCCCAGTGACTGCTGCACCCCAAGGACCCCCCGGGTGGGTGCTCATGGAGCTGGCAAGAGCTTTCTGCGGGCCACCACCGTTTTCAATACCGAATGCTTCTCAGGGCTCGTATTTGGTGCTAATAATACACAAGTTGACTCGCACACGTCTAGCATGTCTCTTGCTTCCCTGCCATGAGAACAGTGCGGCGTTTTGTGAGCCTTAACAAGCAGATTTAGCTGGTCTCGCTTATCTGTTCCAAGGACCGAATTAAAAGTCTCTCTCCCTGTTTCTAGTCCAGAGAAGCGCAGTATCAGGAGAGCGTGTCTTAGATTAGAGTTGTTGCAACAGAGAGCATCTTCCAGCGGATCTCCGGGGCTTTGCTTGGAGATAGGGAGGAAATTATCTGCAGTGATTTTAATATTTCATGAAATACTTGCAAAATGCTGGTTTTCTGGGCAGATTAATGCAGAAGCTATCAAACTTATTCATGTCATTTTAGCACCAGTGTGTAGGGCACAGCGGACTCTGTAGATCGCTATCATTTGAAGATTGGCATCAGCTGTGATTAAGGATTTAGAGAGGGGACATCTTGTTCATCCCCAGGCTTTTGAGTTGACACTTCAGTGATGGGCTGAGTCCATACCATCAAGCAAGCGTTATGTGATTTTAATAAGAATTGTAGAGGTCACGGCTAGAAAACCGGTACAGGGCAGTATGTTTTCGGGGTGAAATCCATGTCTTCCTAGCAAGGACAAAGCTCTCATCTCTGGAGAGTATGCATGCACCATAGCTGATCAGACTAGGGAGACGTTGCCCTAAATACCCCCTTACTCCTTCTCTAGGTGCCCCTAATTATGAAAGCAAGTTGTGTAACCACAGTTTGGCATGTAGCTGGTGCAGCTCTTGGGCTCGGGTGTGCCCGTTGGAGCGGCCGTGTTGCATTTTTTTTTCAGCAGGAGCAAATGGGATTGGAGGGGGTTTTGGTAGCATCACTCCCCAAACGGTGCTGGCTGCCATGTCAACTCGTCCTCGGTGCGTAGCCCGGGCTTGCGTTGGAAGGTGGCAGGGGGGTAGGGCGGGCACGTGCAGCCTTTGCTGGAGTCGTGGGCACGGTGGTTTGTGCTGTCCATACTTCCACCCTGGGGTCCAGCGAGGACAAAGGACCATCCAGAACCAGACCACGTGAACGGAAAAGGAGAGCAGGCGAAGGAAACGGGGCTTCTTTTGCAGTTAGACGTTTGAAGGGAGCGGCGCGTACGGTGAGCTCATCTGGGCCCTCGCAACACAACTGGAGTGTATTCGCAGTATAGCACAAGGCGGGGGGGGGGGCTTTTAGGGGTTGTAAGAGCAATGGAGATGCACAGTAGTGTACACTCTTACACACACTTTCTGTACACACGCACTCTCACTATCATGCATATTCTCTTTC
>NW_005841934.1:739605-744252 GCF_000455745.1 Alligator sinensis
CTTTCTGTACACACACACACTCTCTGCGCACACACTTTCTCCACACGCACACTCTCTTTCTCTACACATGTGCCAACACTTTCTGTACACATGCATACTCGCTCTTTTTCTCTACACATGCGCGCACACACTTTTTCTACACACGCATACACACAAACATTTTCTTTCTCTACACGTGTGCACACACACTTTCTCTCTCTGTGCATTAGCAATAAAACAGTTGACCCTTTTAGGGTTTGTAAGAGCAATGGAGATGCACAGTCGCATGTTCTCCTTCTACACACACACACTTTCTCTACACGCACATTCCCACACACACTCACTCTCTTTACATGTGCACATACAGACATTCTCTTTTTTATACACACATACACCCACACACACTCACTCTTTCTCTATCTCTCTTTTTACATGTGCACGCACACAAATTCTTTTTCTATATGCACACACATACCCACCCACACGCACACATTCACTCTCTCTCTCTACACGTGCACATACAGACATTCTCTTTTTTATACAAACATACACCCACACACACTCACTTTCTTTTTACACATGCACACATGCTCTTTTTCTATACACACTTTACACGTGCACATACAGACACATTCTTTTTTACACACACATACACCCACACGCACTCACTCTTTCTCTCTTTTTACATGTGCACACACACGCTCTCTTTTTCCTATACACACACACACACACTCACTCTCTCTTTACATGTGCACATACAGATGCATTCTCTTTCTTTACACACACGTACACCCATACGCACGCACTCTTTTCTCTCTCTTTTTACATGCGCACATACACTCTCTTTTTCTATGCGTGCGCATACACACACACACACACACACACAATCAGTCTCTCAGTTCCTTAAGCACTATGCCAGACCGTATTGCTGATGTGGTGTTGCGCTAGCTTTTTTGTTCCTCAAGTTGCATCTGTGGTTTCTGGGCAGCCTGATTTGTGTCAGGTTTTCCACCCTTCTGCAGAAACCTCCTCCCTGCCGTGTGGTAAAACCTAATTCAGCTGCTGTTAAATAACTCGACTGAATTACCCTGCGTTCTTGCCCTGTTGCTGACATGAGCACTCTTGACAATACCAGTAAAACTCACTTTCCTCGCTTGCCGCACTAATGAGCCATCTTGAGTTCCTATATTAAATCCATCTACAGGATTTTTTTCAGCCACCAGCAACCCTTTCTCAGCAACCCTTTTAAAAATAGTAGCTCACGTCTGAGCAGAATAACGCTCCCTTGCTTCTGCCCATCAGAAGTCCTGGTTGCCAATTGTGCGGTCGGTGTTGTGTTACTGGGGAAACGTTTTTTAGAAACCTTTGTGCCAGCGGAGGAGCTGTATGATGTCGGGGTCTCCTGTCACTTGTGCCCGTCGTGACGGCTCTCGTATTAGTTCTCATCACCAATGGCTTTTGTCCTTTCCTTTATGATGCCTCTATTCCTAAATGCGCTTCATCTACGGGAAAGTGCAATCCCATTCAATTTAGGAATTACTGTGTGAAATCCTGTCTCGCTTTTGTAGGAGGTAAGAGTAGATGTGGTCTCTTCTAGCCCTAAAATCTACAAGCTACCTTTTCTTTAATTTGGAAAAACCTACGGAAACTATTCTGGGCGCACCTACGCATGACACTTATTGTGTGCAGTAGCCTAATAACTAGGGATCCTAGTTGCCTCTGATTAAAAAAAAAAAAAAAATCCCTAATTTCCAGATTAAAAAAGTAACCCCAAATCCACATTTTCCCATGCTTAAAATGAGACATCACTAATGTATATCTGTATATATAGTGGTGTTTAATTTTAATAATGGGAAAATATGGATTTTCGGTTACTTTTATCTGGAAATTGGGGATTTCTTTTTTATCGGAGAAAACCAGGATCCCTGCTAATAGCACCGCGTGCTGGTCAAAACCTGTGCTAATACGCTGCTGTGCATTATTAGGCTATGGTGCAGCAAGCGTGACAAAAAACCCGTCCGCCAACACTACTGCACAGTAACTGTAGTTACTGCACATTTAGTTAATACTTCATTAAGTACTAAATGAAATGCGCAGTAACTACTGCGCATTAGTGAATGTGTAGACACACCCTCTTTCAATGTAATTCCTCCAATATGTCTCTAAGTCCTGTGCCACTCATTTCAGGATGGGGTTTATCAGATGCTTTTTCTTCTTGAAAACCTTCCCCTCCTTTCAACGCTTTATTTTGCCAAAGCAATAATAGTTGTTATGTACAGCTTATGCCTGTATTTTAGGGCACGTTTCGACAGGGCTGATCCTGCCTTGAGCAGGGGGTTGGACTCGATGACCTCTTGAGGGCTCTTCTAGACCTTCTTGTCTATGATTTTAGGTTATGGGAATATTTTAAAGGCAGGGAGTCCTTGCCTCTGAAAACAACCCTTTCTTTAAGGTGTCTCAGCCCTAAATCACTGGTCATTTAAAAAAGTCTGACGTCTCCGCAGACACAGTTCTTTGGGTGGATGTGATATCTTTTATTAGGCCAACTCAAATAGTTGGAAAAATTCTTCTTTGCAAGCTTTCGGATACAAACACTCGTCTTCCTTTGTACCGGAAAGAAGAATCTTTCCAAGTATTTGAGTTGGTCTAATAAAAGATATCAGATTTACCCAAAAAGCCTTGTCTGCCTGTGTCCTTAGATCAACACGGCTACAGCCAACACCCCTGAAGTCCCAACAGTTGTTTTATCCAAGTCAACTTTCCACTGGCTTTTGCTGCAGGGACATAGCTGGTATTTTAATATGCCAGCTTCCACTTCAGTGTACGTATCTGCAAGCAACAGGTTTCCAGGTAACCCTGCCAGTGTTGTCCCTAGGCGAGGTGGAGCAACTCGGTTCATCCGTGGGCAGGAAAAGTGATTAGGAAGTTATTGTAGAGCTGAGTTTTCACTCGCTTGAAAACTAAGAGGAAATCTCCATTCCTGGAAACGCTCAAGACAGACATTTAGTGGGGATGCTTTAGCCACGGACAGTTGTGCCTGGACTAGATGTCCTCGTGAGGTCCCTTCCAGCTCTACTTTCCGACGGTCCCCCAAAAAGTGGGGCAAAGACAGGGTTCTGAGCCTTGCATATGAGAATCGGGCACTGCTCCCAGCGGATAAGGTGGCAGGGAGAATCTCACCCCAAGTGCAAGAGATCCTGACTGATTACAGGTAATTTGAATTTAAAATCTTTTTAATGAGTGCTTTTAATATGGAGGTTACCCGACATCGGAGTGGATTTAAATAACCGTTCCCAAATGGTGTGTTTAGTGCTCCCAGACTATATAGTTAAAAGAAAAAAAAAATGAGATGCTTAAAATAATCTACGGTTGCCTCTCAGGTGAAAACCCTCATGCTTTTGTGTTTCTCCGATTTTAAGGAGAAATAACCTGGTTCAGGTATTTGTGTAACTAGAATCAGTCATTGAACTTTTTTTCTAGTATTTTTTCAAGGAATTGTTTCATCTCACAGTGGTCTCTGACAAGCCAGAATAGGCAGGCTCTTCCTTCACGGGACTGGCGTGCCGGGCAGTAGCTCATTTATGCCACGCGTGACACCAGGTGTGATTCTCCACGACCTGTATCTACATGCACACGTACATGTATCATGTATGAAATGTTCCCATTCCCATTGAGTAGCATCCTGGACCCCTTTCACCCTCTTTGCCTAGTTAACGAGTGAGAACACAACATCCGATCCAGTGGAGGACCAAGCCTAGTATCGATAAATCGGGACCCGGGTTAGTTTTGGTCCATTAGATTATGATTTATCCTTTAAGACCATATCACTGGAAGGATGGAGGCACCCAACGCCGAAGCATTTAATGTTTGGTGCAATATAACCATCGCAAAGGAGATGATAATGCACAAAGCCAAGCAAAGCGGCACGATTGATCAGTGGTGCTGACAGTGGTTAAAATAGCAAACACCTCAAATATACCCATTAAATAGCTTTCAGCTTCCTTGAAGATGCAGGGAGAGAGCTTGCGAGGTGATTGCTCCAGGGACGCGGCACACGACAGCAGCGTGCACGGGCAGACGGCAGTTCTGCTGGTTTAAAGGGGGAGGAGGAGGACATCTTACCTGAATCCACTTGCCCTGTTTCATCCCAACGACCGCTGAACTGCAATCCTGCACTGCCACCACCACTGCTGTGGCTTAGCCTCACTTATTGCGGGATAGGGCAGACACACATAGCAATTAAAATGGATCAACTGGCGTGCATTCACAAGCAGTAAATACCTATCACTGCTTTAACGTGCTCCTCTTTCTGTATCCAGACTAGAAGGCCAGCCCAGTGCTACAGCAGAAATGGGACTTAACCACACGCCTGAAACGATGCATGTGCCTAAATGTTTTACTAAACACAGGTCGGGCTGAAAAATAAGCATTGAAGTGCTGCCTTGCATTGGGGTCAGACATAACAGCCAAGAGAGAGCTCGTGTAATAGAGCCATGTCCTTGGCACCGTTAGACAGCTTCAAAAGTCATCAGGGGTCACTGTATAATTAGCCTCATTCTTTATAGAAAGCCAAAAAGAAACGGTTTCACTCGGGTGCTCTCTGAAAGCGAGTCACCTTTGTATGAACAAAACCAGGTGTTCACGATTGCGATCGGCTAAACCCCCCCC
>NW_005841934.1:744279-750653 GCF_000455745.1 Alligator sinensis
GCATGCAGACGCCCACCCCCCCCCCCCCCCCCCCAAGTTTCCTTTACAAAACAAGAAGCAGCGGGCTCCCTTTTTTCCTCCCCCTTTGCATTTGTGAGCCCGTAGAACGAACTCAGTCCCATTTTCTACCTTTTTCTCTGAACCACCAAGGATAGAAACTTCCTTTGTATTTTAAATGAGAGTCTAAATTTGCACCTAATCACAAGATTGCAAGAGCCCGAGCTTGAAGAATAAAACCACGCGAGCTGGCAGCGCGCGTCTTTGACATCCTTGCCCCATTTTCTCTGCTGTTAGATGTATATTCTTGGCTTGTATGTAGGGCTTTTCTCCAATTATCTTCATAGCCAGACTGGGTACAGAGAGGATTGAGTTTCTCTGTAGTTTCGATCCCACCTTGATGTCTGGCAAAGGCTCTGTGGCTGTAGCAGGGGCTGGCGAATGCACAGAAGCAGGTGGAAAAGGAGAGAGGGAAAAGATGGTCCATGTAGTGCAGGAGCCACTGGCCTTTCCCTGCCCTTGTGACGTGATCTGCCCCTTCCTTGGGCAGATGCTTTCTGTACGTGCCACAGCCGTGTTTGATAAGGTCTCTGGCTCTCCCTGTCCATTATAATCTTTCAGTGCTCATTCAGCAGACGGCTCCAAGCTCCGCATGTTCCTGGAGAAGCCCCGCTTTCTTGTACAGCGTTGTGAACATTAAAGCCTTTTTGGGCAATGAATGCAGACACTCAGAGAAAAAGGGAAGAAAGCTTCTTTTCAGGTGGCAGCTCCCTGTAAACACAGTCCCTCCATGCCACAACAGGCCTTGTCGCCTTTGTTCAGAGGCTGATCTTTGCAGCGGGCTCTGAAGTGATAATGCGGCCAATTTTCCCCAGGCGGTGGTTTTCAGTCGATGCACGGATCTGCCGCTTTCATCTGAAAGGTTTTGGTGGAAAAGATCAATGAATGCAGCTCCTAGTCAAGGTGCGTCTCAGCGGTGCGAACCGGGTAAATCGTTGTCCCTGAAGCGTGCATGTGCGTGCGTGCGCCAGGTTTGTCCGTCTGCTCAGGCTGCGCTTGGTGCAAGCCCAGGAAGGAGGAGGGAAGGACAAAAGCAGCTTTTGGTCACCTTTGCAGGGTCCCTGCCGCAGTGCTCAGCTGAGCAATGAAACCGCCTCCGGAGAGTGCATCTGGAAGGTTACTCTATGCAGAGTCCTCTATCGACACCCCCAGCCGTAACCTTTCCCTGGATAAGTCAGAGAAAGGGTTTCTATAAAGCCTGACGGCTGCTGTTTGCAGAGACTAGACTTTGCTCGATGGGTCTGCCGGCTTTCCAGCACCTGTGCACCCAGACACACGCGTGCATGGATAGCATATGTGTGTAAATCACAGAATCATAAAGAAATCAGGGTGGAAGGGAGCTCAGGAGGTCACATCTAGTCCAGCCCACTGCTCAAAGCAGGACCAGCCCCAACTGCATCATCCCAGCCAAGGCTTGGTCTAGCTGGATCTTAAAAACCTCTGGTCACTGGGCAATGGGTCATCATCACTTGTTGAAATAGGGCCTGCAGCTTGAATGGGGACTTTGCCACCGATTGATCCGCTCTACAGGATCAGCTTCTGCAGGGAAAAAAATAAAGCAACAGTGAAAACAGGTCTTGATCCTTGCTTTCTGGATCGGTGCATTGATTTGTTTTTTCCCTTCTTCCACCTGCCCCCTCCCCGTCCTGGGCTTCGCTCCTCCGGGTCTCAGCTAGTCGGGATGTCTTTCTCAGGGGACTAATTCCTGCCCCCGTGCTCGAGCTATAATGCATGGACAGGACCCCACAGCATTGAAGCATCAGCTTGCAGCTCCCTTTCAAAGCAACCGTATGAGTATGAGAGAACTGAGATGAAAAACACTTGGGGGTATTTTAGGACAGCGGTCTGGTCCCCGATGCACCGCGGGAAAACCAGGAAGGGTGTGGAGCCGGGGCCATTGCTCTCTTAGGGGGTGGATTTGTTTGTTTGCATGGATCAGAGCAGCCACTGGAGATGTTAAAAGGAAGGCAGGTGTGCAAATTCAATTGAAGTTCAATGGAGGGTCTTTGGTCTTGAAAATCCATGTAAAATGGACGATCAGGCAAAGTTTCAACCGACGAGCAACACACGCATGCAGGAAAGAAAATAGGAAGTGGAAGAGGTTTGAGGCAGCTTCGAAGAAGCCTTGTGGGTGTTCACCGTTCTTGCAGTTTGATCCTCAAAGGAGTATGAATTAGCATTTTGATTTGCTGAGTATGGTTCAGATGCACGAGTTTGCAGTAGAAAAGCTATCTGAGGGTTAGAGAGAGGATCCTGAGCACCTTTCTGCTACTCCAGCATCAGCATAGCAGTCTGGTAACTGTCTCTCCCTTTTCTTTTTTAATATCAGTTGGATTATTCAGGGAAAGTGACTTCAGGATGATCAGTGAAAATATCAACCTTCAATTATAATGTGATTATTTTTTTCTGTTAAACAAAAAAAGGCTGTTTTGGCATTATCTGAAGTGGGTATGACGTTCAACAAACTCGTGCTCCCTTACCCCATGAGACATGTTACAGAAACATAGTTTCCTTAGTATCAACGCTAATTTATGTAATTTTCCTAGTATCCCATTGGCGCACTGACAAAAAAAATCTGGCTCTAAAAGGCTGACTTAGAGAATGGAGGATTTACATTTATTTTTCCTTATTTTAGATCAATCTTTGATATTCTTTTCTCTCTATAAATTGTTTTATTCCCATATGTGATACAAACCTTCAGCTGGTTTCCATATATTACATTTAAGTAATTTAATATATTTTGGCATCTGCATGGGAACGTTTAATAAGGACTTGATGATTGCCTTTCTTCTGAAGTTTATATGATGTGAGAATTTATACAATGTTTTAATAGCTGAATGTATTTATAGCTTTGATTTCAGATAAATCTATTTCCCAGTCTATAAGAAATACATTTCTCCACCTATATCCTCTATGAAGCAAATATTTTCCCCCATGTATACTTACCAATAAAATGGATCTTTTTTATCAATTTGAAACTTCTCCCTGAGCCATATAGATATTTACTTAAGAGTAATCAGAGTGTTTCCCATAGCTTTGTTCAGTGTAACAAAGGACTTAATAGGGTTAAGTATAATTGGATTATTTTCCAAAGGCACAGGAACAAGAACAGAAGCAGAAATGGGAAATGACAGCGCTATTTGTTTCTGACAAGTGACCAGGAGAGTTAACTGCAGCTCTTTCCATCGTGTAGTTTAGTACCTTGGTATTGCATGGCTGGCAGGCAATAAGGGCAAGGATTTGGGGATTTGTTGTAGCTTTTCAGTTTTAGAAGGGGTTCCTCTGGCTAGGGGTATAGCAATGCTGCTCTGTGTGCCTAATTCAGAAGGTCACTACCTGGTGACAGGCAACATTTATATAGGATCGAGGTTACAATGACTGTTCTCCTGTTTATCCCTGATCCCTCCCAGTTCAGCCCATGGGAAGGTGCAGGTGTCCGTGCTGCACTCCCATGACAGTAGCGTTTCCTACTGGGATGTGGCGGTGATGCTGGTCTTGGACATCCGTTTCACTCCTGGATGGTTTTTGCCAGCAGCACTTCACAGATCAAGGGTGGATTAGGATGGAGGGATCCCATCCAAAGGCGTATACCGTTATGGAGGAGCCCGTAGATAGAGAACTCTACTCTGCCGCTCCCTGTTGACGCAGACGTGTCTCGAAGGGGTCGATGCTTTTGCTCGCATCCTGCCATGGGTAGCACTTGACCTGTGACAATTTAACTCTGAACTTATTGCAAGGTATGTGCGGGGAGGCAAAGCAAAGGTGGTGAAGGGATCCTTCCCAAAGTGTTTTGGCACAGATGGGAACTTTTGTGACTGTTGGGACGTATCCCGGTGTAGATGGCCCCAGCAGAGGTAACTCAGGGTAGATCCCAGTGACCATCAGCAATCGGCACAGGGGCACAGCAAAGGAGCTGCAAAATGCCACGGAGAGGAGGATGCTGCTTAAAACACTGCAGCGATGAGAGCCGAGAAGCAAGTTGGCCGTGCAGAGCAGTTGGGATCCATTTGGAATAGCGGATCCCTAACAACAGATCACTGATCTGGTATTGTGACCATGAGCATGATTGCCTCACTGAAACCGCTGCTCAGCGCTGCTAATTGTAATGAATTATACGGCTCGGCCCTGCAGGGCTCCACGCCTCTTGGCCGCAGCCTGTTTCATTCATATTCGTGTTTACAGAAAAGCCACGTAGATGTTAAGCTTCCTACGGATTTCACCGTGCGCAAGGCTTGGTCTGGAGTCCGTTTCAGGGGGAAGAAAGCAAACCGATGCAGACTGTGTGTGATCGGGGTTGTTAAAAGGATGTAGAACAATATTCATGTCCAACCCTAAGCTGATGCAGCTCTTCTAGCCTGGTTTACCTAGGCAGCTCTGCCTGTTTCCCTCTCCCCTTTGCATTACACACTGCAGGGTGGGGGTTTATGCGGTGCTTTCTGGCTCTGGCATGGGAAGGAGATGTTCAGGGGAAACTTTTCTGCAGAAATGCTGCCAACTGGACTCAGTTCCCTGGGGTCTCTGCCAGTTGTACACTCCACACCTTTGTTCACAGGAGCAAGGAGATCTGTGATCTCGGGTGACACCAGCTGCTTGCTTCAATACAGGTATTCCCCCAAACAAAGGGCTTTTGTGAGATGCCTGGAGAGTTTTTGCTGAGTGAGGTTAGCAGCAAGTTGGAGAATCCCATCCCTTTGGCTGACCAGCACTCCTGAAATCTTGTCTGCTGCTCTTGGGAATGGTATTACATCGGGTTTTATGCATTGCATCAGGTTTTATGCATTGCATCGGGGTTTTATGCAAACATGTGCGTAGGGCTAGCACCCACAGCGCACCCCCGGCTGCCGCAGATGGGCCCACCACACATCAGACGTCTTTTCTGGAGCATCTTGCCCTTTCTTACGGGGCCCCAGATGTTACCCAGCTGTGCACTGTGGGCAGTGCCGCTCTGTGAAGTATTGGCACTTGGGACCAGTTCTGAAACCAGGCCTCCCTGCACCCCCTGCCACCTCTGAATTTAGGAGCACAGCTCTTTTTTAGTTGAGTGTCAGGATTGTAGTCTAAGCAAGACGAATATGACCTTATCTGTGATTTTTAACATGGTAAGGAAAAACCAAAAGCTAGTTCATTCAAAGACCCTTTACAAAATCAGCGAGTGACCCAGGGAAAGGTGCTGGTCCCTGCTCCAGGAATTGGTTGAAATCCCACATTCAGTGGCTGTATCAGGTTTGCAGCGTGGTTGAGGTCGTGTAGATTTAGGGTGCGCTGCGTTCCCGTTTGCTTGTGTGTTGTGTTGGCCTTTCACACGTGGCCTCTGCGGGTGTGTGAAATGCTGCACTCCTGGGAGGGCCGTCAGCAGTGGGGAGCAAACCTGGGACTTCTTGTTTAAAAGCCTGAGGCTTTACAGCAAAAGTTGAAGGCTCTGGCTCAGTTAGCTGAGGAGGTAGCAGGCTCAGCCGGCTCCCTATGTGGTCTGGCCCTACTTGGATGCAGGCGGGGAGAGCATCACACTACCTGGGTGTGAGCAACACACGTGCACGTGAAGGATGCTGACACTACAGCGCAAAGGAGGGGAGTGAGCCACGTTCAGTCTTGGTTTTGCAGGATCAAGCCAATGCATAAGCAATCCTGGTGACAGCCAGGCTAGGAGCAAGATGGGCTGATGAGGCCTCGATAACATTTTCCCACTGAAGGAGGATTGAGAGCCAGTTTCACTTCACCTTTTTCGCTTTCTGGGTGCGTGTCTCGGCGTGTCCCATTTGCACGGTGAGGGAGTCGCGCTGTTACAGCCTCCAGCTCAAGCACCTGGCTGCAGCCTGTGTTGGAGAGGTAGGGGACGTCTCCCCGGTGCAATACCAAGCTTGCTCTCGAACCGGCAGTGATCTAGCTCTGTTCCTTGACCTCTTTAGCCAGCGGTTTGCACAAGGATGAAGGACCCATCCCATCAGGTGCCAAATGTCCTGACTTTCCACTTGGAGGAAGCCAAAATTGCTCAGGTCTTAAGTCAAGATTGATGACCAGACGCTTGAACCTTGTCACACCGTTACTTATTTAGCTGGACCGGACCCTTACCTACCGCCAGCATCTAGAAGGGGTCCAGGGTAAGGTTCACAGCATTGGACCTTTTATCCGTCACCTTCTGGGGTGCAAGTTTCCAAGCACTTTGCACCTCTGCTTTGGCACTTGCGTATGGTCCAGCTGAGTACTGTGCACCAGTATGGGGCCAGAGCATGCCCAGTAAGCTACTGGAGTCCAGCCTTAACAGCATCATGAGGACCATTACTGGATGCCTTATGCCAACACCAGTTGACTGCTTACCA
>NW_005841934.1:750684-779251 GCF_000455745.1 Alligator sinensis
GCATTCCTGGCCTTGACATCCAGAGACAAGCTGCTGCCCTGGCCCTAGACCTCGAAGTCCCAGATCCAGACCATGCTTTGCACTCCAGCCTAATAGCCGCAAGCCAGAAAACTAATGACCACTCGAGCTCAGACGTCCGACCCCATCATCTATGAACGCCCCTACAGCCCTCCTTGGGCACCCAAGGTCTTTTTGACATGGACCGTTCTACCTGTTGCTGGTTTTCTGGCCCACCTGCCTCCAATATATGTGTGTGGTGACACTCACTTCATCATCATCATCATCCATGCACAGCAGATGCCTCTGGAAGTGCCCCAAACTACCACGAGGCAGTGGAGCAGTCAGTGTTTTTAAGATCAGGGGTAATGTAACTTGTATTAAAATGATTTGCCTTGTGCTGGGAAGCCACCAGGCTCGTGTATATGTGCACACAATTTGATTTTCAGGCGAGCAGATTAAGAAGCATTAAAGATCTCATTAATGTGCCAATTGCAACTCCTACTGTTTAAGAATATTTAATAGTTTTCTCTTCTCGGTAAGTAGCCATTTGTATATTTTTACAGGGTAGTGGTAATTAGGCAAAGATGAGAAATTAAGGCAGCCTGTGTAGCTGGAAACTATTATTACTGAAGCTGAAACAGAAAGCAAAGTGCACAAAGTGCTTTGAAACATTCCAGCTCAGCGGGAGCGCCTCTGCTCAGGCATCCTGTGTTGCTAACCTTGAGTGCTCAAAAACCATCGGTCAGGCCCCCCAAAATCAGGAGACTGTCTCGCAAGCCAGGGGATTTGACAAAGGAATACATTCTGCCTTCTTCTGGGTTGCCTTCCCCTTCTCGAGCCGGCAGTCCACGGGAGTTTTGGCATTAACTTCAGCGTGGCTAGGATTTAACCCCGTGCTCTCCAAACATGAAGACCGGGAAAACACATTAAAAAAAAAAAATGAAGGAAATGATCCTGTAATCACCTGACTCCAGAAGCAGGGACTTTAAAGTTGTCCTAGGTATAGGACTCCCTATATGTGTAGTCCTGACCACTTGTCCTGGGTTCCCTCGCTCTCAGATGGCAGGGGTAGCGATCATGCCTTTTCACGCGGTTTAATTAAAATATGACTGCTGTTAATGCTGTTGTGTTTCTTTTAGCCTGCTTACCACTAGTACGTGTGGGAGAGCAGGAAAAAAAGACACGGGGTTTATTCTTTCCTGGCATTGCTCTGCTAAGGAGCGGTGGTTATTCAGCAGCAGTGGAAATAACTGCAGAAGATGTAAATAATCTGGGATTAGCAGAGATGAGGCCTGGCTAGAGTCAGCTTCCTTGAAAAATACACGAGGGCCATCTCCGTGCCAAAGATCAACAAGCATTTCTTTTAGGTTTATTATATCCTTATGGAGGGGTTTGAATTGCTTTAAGGGAAATTCTCCTCTGGTATCTACGAAATATGCCTGAACAGCCCCTGAGTTCAGGTTTTTCTCCCTATAGTTCTTTGATTGTGCGCCCCCCCTCCCCTCTTGTTTTCTTTTCATGATAATATCTTGCTTTCACATCCACACTTACACACTGAGAATGATCAAAAGCAAAGAGTAGTTTATCATGAAATGGCAAATCACAGCTGTACTCTGTGCTATAGACTGTCGAGATAAAAACAGTACACGATTCCAGCTTTCCTAGTGTTTATATTTAATGTCAGAGGTACTTGAGCGATTTTTGCAAAGTGTAAATATAGTGCAGTCAGGGTTTCAAAAAAAAAATTAGCAGTATCTTTTGAAATCTAAACGGGATCTTGCTTTCCCTGCTGGGCTTAATTTCATAATGCAGAGGTTTACCGTTGAAGGAGGAAAAGTGGTTTGTTACACGGTGCAGAATAGTTAATCAGATACGGGGTGGGGGAAGCTACCGCAGGCATCGTTCGTCTTCCTGGGCGAATTTTTGTTTCCATTTTAGTTTTGTAAAAATCCTGCCCCAGTGAAGTGCATTTATGTATTGTGCAGCTTGGGCGTCACTGATAGTACTACTCTTGGCAGGGTTGTAATAAATAAATAAATTTATTACAAATTAATTACATAAATAATTATGTAAATTATGTAAATTTATAATAATAAATTATGTAAATTTATTACAAATTTATTACATAAATAAAATTATTTTATTTATTTGACACTTGCCCTTGCAAATAGCTAGTTGGTCTAATAAAAGATATCAACTTTTCCATGAGTTTTGGTTCCTTTTGCCTCTAGACCAACGTGGCTACAATCTGGATACTGTGCATAGAGTCTAGCATCCTCCCTTGGCTCGTTTCTGCCCATTGGGTACAGCTGTGCTCCGGTTTGGTGCCAGGCTGGACTGCCCCTGGCATGCAACGGTAACATTTCCACTGCTGCGCTCTGCCGCTTGCTTCTTATCTGGCCAGCGTGGCTGGCTGGCCAGCTTCGCTGCCCAGTGTGTAAGCAGAGTGAAAAGACAGAACTGATATGCTTCTCCTCTGTGCATGCAGCATATTCAAGGACAGGGAAGGAAGGTTGCACAGACCTTGCACAGACTCCTTGGGGAAGGAAAGAGCCCTGTGCCCTCCCTTCTCCCTACCGTGCACCCTAATATACAGTAGGCCTTTAGGAACCGTTTAAGGGGGCTGGACTACATGACTTCCTGAGGTCCCTGCCAACCCTAATTTTCTGTGATGCTAACTCCATGGAAAAGAAACCTGCAGAATCAAAGCAGTGATGCTCACGTGACATCACTGAATCAATAGTTTCATACTTTCATAGTTGTTAGGGGCTGAAAGGGACCTTATAGATCATCGGGTCCAGCCCCTCTGCACTTGGGCAGGAAAGACTGCTGGGGTGTGTTCCTCTTCAAAGGAACAAAGCTTCTCAGTCCTGCTTTGGGATGCTCAGATCGTATCGATAGAGATACAATAATGTGCCAAATAAAATCCAGTCCCTCAGTGTCTCTTTGGGCTGTAGATTTCCAACCAGGGTGTGGACTCTGGTCAACAAAAGAGATGAAGCTGGACCTCAAGCTATGTGCAGGTCCAACACTATGCTTTTGCAGTTGTAGCTGTTCTCTTAATTCAGGGTTGTTTAAGAAGGATTGTGATGCCATGTACTATGGCACTGGTGGTACACGGGCAGTTGAGTAGCATCGTAACAACTTAGGTGTGCTTCTGTGCAAACAGTACTGATTACGCGTGCGGAACGGCTGGCATTTGCATGGACATTTGTGATAACTGCCTGAACACGTTTTGCAGACAAGGTTCCTTGGGTGAATTTGATATCTTTTATTAGGCCAACCCAAATAGTTGGAGAATAGTTATTAAGCAAGCTTTCGGGTTCAAAGCTTGCTTAATAACTATTCTCCAACTATTTGGGTTGGTCTAATAAAAGATATCAGATTCACCCAAGGAACCTTGTCTGCCTATGTCCTTAGACCAACACGGCTACAGCCTACACCCCTGAACATATTTTGAGCAGTCGCACTCCAAATCTACTTAAAAATTAAACCAACATCCCCTGGTTTGTACTGGATGTCCCCTGGTCTTTGTGTCAAGGAGATGTTAGTAATATAGTAGTTAGAAAGCTCAAGAAACAATTCAAGTAACCCCAACCGCCCTGCCGAGTCCTCTTTATATTTCATTTTCAGTGGGCCTTAATTCAAAAAACCCTTCCTGTCACTGTTGATTCATCCAGACGGGAAAGAAATGGCAGAGGGAGAGATAACTAATGCGCCCTAAGCCCAGGGAAGTGAATGGTTATATTTTTCATAATTTGATGCATTAAAAATGTAATCTCCGAGTTCTGTTTCCGAGCATCCTAGCTGTCTAATTTATCTATATATTCATACTGCAGTCTATTCTTCTGTATGTTAACACACGCTTGGAGTGATGTCTCGTGAGTTGCACGGGTAATACCGAGGACAGGGGCTGGGAGGCGAGGGGCGGCAGGGTGTGAGGCCAAGCGGAACAGGTCTATCTTGCCTGCGTTGACAAGAAATAATTCGAATGCTAAGGGAGACAAGCTCCATCGCACAGATTAATGGCCAGCCTTTGAAAGCAGCCTCGAAATATTGCACACATGCGCGCGCTCACGCGCCGGCTGGAGTCATCCGGACAGTTGATCACGGCGGTGGCCATCCGCTTCCCCGAGAGGGCACGGGAAAGAGGCGTGCAAAGGGCCCTGGGACTGCTCAGCCAGCGGAGCATTTTAATGGCTTGAACACAGGGCTTTACAACTCGAATGCATGTGGATCCCACGGAGGGAGGTGTCACCTTGCCGGGGGCGTTCGGGTCAGGCAGGATGGTTCAAGCCGGAAGTCCTGGCGTTAGTTCGATCGCTGGTTAGCAACCCTTGCCTTTTCGGAGAGGCAGGTGGGTCACGCTGGGTGATGGGGCTTTCTTCCCTTGACCCCAGGCAAATAGGGAAGCATCTGTGGAAGGAAACAGAATAAAGGGCACTTGCAAAAAAAAAAAAAAAACTCCTTGGGGAAAAAAAGCAGCTCTAACAAGAAAACAAGCCTCGTTCAGCACTCGTCCAACACTGGCACCATTGCCTTCAACAGATTTCCACCCATCGGTGAGTTTGGCCCCACGGTTTCATACTTCAGGGCAGTGGTTTCAGCCTGGTGCGGGACTTCACAGGGGCACGTGCAGATCGCGTCTTCTGTCTGGAGCCGCGAACCTGCTCCCACAGAGGCCGGTGGCAAAACCCTCCTTGACTTTCAAGTGAGATGAAGGCGTACAAGCCCCGCTCCGATCTCATCTCGTTTCCTAGCTGGGGTTCGCTACGCTAATTGTCTTGCCCGTCTGCAGCAGCTTAGACGGCGGGACTGTCGCTAATATAAACATCGTGAGCTGAAAACTAAGCAAAATCCCCACCAGAAAACACATAAAATAAGCAACTTGGCCAAGCTGTGGGCAGCTTCAAAGGTTTGGAGATCTTAAGCTTTTTTACAAGTCTTTTATAAGTGGTCCTGGCCGCCTTTTATCTCGATCAGGCTCTCCGTAGCGCCTGCCATTGACTGATGATGCCTGCTGGAGGATGCAGGGCGTTTCCTGTGGTTGCAAGCTGCATTTTGGGCTTTCAGCACACCCTGGTTTGTTCGGGTTTTTTTTTTTTTCTTAGCTTTCTATTCCCCCCCCTTTGCTCCTTTTAATTTCAGAAGAGGATTTTCTAAACCTTGATCAGTGCAGGTAATTTCCATCTGCACTAGTGGAA
This sequence comes from Alligator sinensis, assembly GCF_000455745.1. Classification (NCBI taxonomy): domain Eukaryota; kingdom Metazoa; phylum Chordata; order Crocodylia; family Alligatoridae; genus Alligator; species Alligator sinensis. The sequence continues at coordinate 755,889 of NW_005841934.1, forward strand.
GAGGTACAGATGCACGGAGAAGAGAGAGCTCCTCTAATGTCTCTGCGTTCCTGCCTCCACCCTTTGATAATCAACATCTTGCCCGTCCAGGAGAAGCAATTCAGCTGCCTGGAGACATTTCTGCTGTAAAGCATTGAGGCTGGAGGCACGCAAATGCCATCCTCCTCCTCTCCCATGTCTCTAGCCATGCAAGCGGGAGCTGATAAGGGCTGGCGAGGCAGTGCGCCCATAATTACTCTCCTTTCTAATTTTTGATAGAGTTGCACTTCCGAACCTCGTCATTGCCGGGAGTTGTCTGAACCGACCTGTTAATCATAACAGGAATTAATGGGAAGTCATCGAGGCAGCGGTCTCTGAAGAGCTGATTAAGGGGCCGGTGGCTGGAGGGAAAACTGAAAGAGGAGCAGCAGGGTTTGCCCTCATCAAAGCAGATAAAGTGCTGGGGACTGGGGTGAGAGACAGGAGAAAGAACTGCATGGATATAAATAGGAGACTTATTCATGCAGAGGGGTAGGGGGACCAGTGTGTGGCCCTCTCATTGAAAACGGGTAAAAAACCCGTAGAATCAAGCCCTTAGACTTAAAGAAGAAGCCAGAAAAGATGCACAGACTTTGCAAGCTGGCCGTGGAGAAGGACTCTGAGACGGGCCAAACAGTCCCAAATTTGCCCCCAGCATCTTGGGCTGGGCCCACCTTGTCCCAAACGTCAGCGTTGTGTGTCTGCTGGCTTGAAGGGAATTGAAGTCAAAGGAGCTGCACTGATTTACAGCAGGTTGAGGATCAGGCCATTGCAAATGCTTTCCAAATGGCTCATCCAGTTTATGAAGGCATTTTAGAGACACCGTGATGCATTTCCCAATAATCTTTTCAGAAGTTTTTTGTTTTGTTTTTTTTAAAGCCACAGGACTGGAGAGCCAAGATTTTCTGTCATCACTGAGCATCCGCAAGGTCCTTAAAGATGCTGGGAGGGGAGGGGGGAGAGGACCGATTAGCTCCACTTCATTCCTGTGCATGTGCGGATGCATACGGACACCTTGCTAAGGAGCAGTTCAAAGAGAGAGGGGCTTTGGAAGAGGCTTTTAAATCATTATTTTGTAGACTGCACTTCAGTAGCACTGGGATGAGTATGTTTAAAGTGAGCATCGAGAGTTGGAGTAATGGTGAGAAGGGCAACGGGTTTGTAAATAAAGAACAGCCTGCTTACATGAGCAAAATGGCCATGGCTGAGGGACCAAATTTTCTTTAACACTCGTAAATGGAAAACAAAGCAGCATCTAATCAGCTCCAGATCCATACAAAGAATTTTTAAAGGTATGTTTATTAGTTTTCGGGCTAATGCAATATTGGGGCAACATCTTTATAAAATCCGAGCAAATGATTTATACAGCAGTAAAGGAGGTTGGCGAGGAAATTATTTATAACCTAATGGAGTCCACCTTTGGGAGCCTTTTACGTCGTGGCAAGACAGAAAATCACGTCCCATAGCCTTCATGAATGTGGTTCATGTGTTTTGACCATCTATGCAAAAGAGGAATAACTTGGATCTTCCCGTGCTAAGGTGCCTGAGCGCATGTTCTTCCAATAAGGCAAGCATTAAAAAGAAGATCCTACCTGAAAGTAACACTTCCACCCAGCAAAATCCCCGTCACCAAAACAGAGCCCGTTATGTCCTTGCAGCTCAGCAAAACCCTTTTGAAGCCGGGCCCGGTTCTGTGCTGTGCCCTGCTAAAGTGGGCTTCTTTGTGATTCCAGCCATGGCATAACTTAAAATAGTTTTGGGGTTGCTCTAAATTGCCTTAGTGGGGGCTCCGAAAGTAATTAAATGACGCCAGCTGGAAACAGCCAGGCTATACGAATGCTCTGGCCATACCCCCTTCTGCTCCTCCAGGTTTTCGACACCAAGAGGTACAAGGAGGTGCTCTAGGAGCTGGCAAGCTACGGGACCCCGTGCTCTTGGCTCTGCCGGTGTGCTGCAAAGAGGGTGGCTTGCAAAAGTGCAACTGTCCCATTGCTTTCAGCAAATGCAGGGGCCATCCTGTAACACCACAACGCCTCGGGCAGTCGGCACCAACAAAATCCACGTGTGGCCATTGGTGAAGGTGACAAACTCCAGCTCCAATGATCATTCCTTACATATGGGAGTTGTCAGGCTGGAGCTCAGATGCGGGGCTGTTGCATTAGGAGTTTTTTTCCCCTTCTGAGCATGGGGTTGCGTGGGCTCCTTGCTTGCACCCGGAGAGTACGTGGGTAGTTGAGGGGTGGCAATGAAGGAATGTGTTATCCATGGTGAGAAAACGAAGCCAAAAGGCTGCCCTTGCTCTGTTCATCCTGTGGATCTTTTGGAGACTTCCAGTTTCACTGCTATCATGTTATAACGAGCGCTAAAATTTACCCAATCGAAGCAAACGCGATCAGTTGAAGTCCAAACATCACGGAGGCTTGAGTAAAACAAATGCTTGGGGGTTTTACCCCTCTGACTGACTCTGGCTGTCTTGAGCAGTTTTCTCCGAATGCAGAATAGCCTCCTCTTTTGGAGACCCACTTAATCCATGAAGTCTTCCAGCGTAGAGTGACTTGCAGGTGGTGCCTGCGTGTGCTTTTCAACCAGGATCTTCAGGATCGCATTGCAGGTGGCGTCTCTGTGCGCTCTTCAACCTCAGCTGTGACCTGCTCAGGAGAAGGAAATGCCCTTGTGAAGTACCAGGCACACTTCTTCACTTCCAAACGTCATAAGTCAGCTCCAAACTCTGATAAATCACTGAGAAAATGTTAATATTGATGTTGGTAGATCCTTTTCTGCATGCTTCCCTTTGGCAGCTGCCGAACATTTTCCCCATCTCTCCTAGCATGCAGCTCTCAGGAAGCCTGCGGGCTGAGAGAGTCTTGATCAGACTCACACGGCTAGCTACCTACCTCTCTCTCAACTCAGGCAGGGTTGATATGCACCTTACAGACTAACTAAATAGAGAGCACAAGCTTTTATGGACTTGAATTCACTTCGACAGTCTTGCTTATTCATTTGAACCATTGTTCGAGTCACTACCTTTTGCTTTTCCTCCATCAGTCTGAAAAGAAGTGAATGGCGTTCTCCTTGTCTCACCCCTCATAGTTTGAAGAAGGAGCAGAAGGGGTCCAGGACGTTGTGCATGGAGTAGGAAGCTGGAAGGTCACACCTCTGCGGCGTTATCATTTTGCTGGTAGGCGCTAACTCGGCCCAAACGTCAGAACTGAATAGCATGGCTGAGCGTGAGAGTCTGGCGTGCAGCAAAAAGGATGGAGCCTGTCTACACCTACGGTCCTAGCAGGATGCTCAATGGAAACGAGAACCCCACACGTGAACAGTGTCCAGGGGGCTACTTACCAGGAGACTTTTTTTTTTGGACACTTTGCAAAGTTTGTGGTTGCTTTTGCTGGGACGTGCTAACTATTTTTCTGACCTTTTTCTTACGCGACGCAGTCGTGGTTTGGGTATGGCAGTAGCACCATGAATTATAGCCACAAGCGCTGCTTTGACTGGAACCGCAGTATTTCCCTGCCTGATTTCTTTTGTTTGTTTGTTTAAATCATATTGTATCCATCTAATAAGTGAATTTGTGTTTTGGAGATGCCCCTCTCACTTCCAAACCAGATAGGAAGCTTTCAGGTATAGGAAACTGGGTGTTTTCTTCCTTTATACATTGGCGAGGTAACTTTCTCGACAGGCCTGTAAGGAATGTTGGCTCCGGTGGGATCTAAATTTGGGTGAAAGCACAGGATTGGGTTATGGCTCACCATTTTCTCCAATAAGCTAAAACTGCGGTGGGCGTTGCTTTGTGAACACTGGAGGCAGCAGCCGGAGAGCTTTAACTCACCAAATGACCTAAGTAACTTTGCTGTGTCCAGGCTCCTGGAGAGCCGGTATGGCAGCGCTGTAGTCGGCCTGCGTGAGAATGCGTCTCCACCTCTCGCCGAGTACCCCAGAGGGCCCCAGCAAGCCTTCTGCCGCGTGCTCCAGCCACCACACTTTTCTCATTAAGAAGACATCGGAGAGACCTTTTTCCTCCTCCCTTTCCTTTTCCCTTCCCCTTTGCACGGCGAGTTTTCTGCACGTGAAATAAATGCCCGCCTAGCCTCGGTAAGTAATCGCGTTTGAAGGAAAGCATAAGGCATTTGAGTGTTTATGTCCAAAAGGGCATTTCCACGGAAATTTTTTTTGGACCCGGTGGCAAACTCAGCGTGGCTTTTGCTTGTAGGCACCGAGACTGACATCACCGGCTGAAATACTGTGCTACTTGCAGCAACTGCTGCTGCTGAATTACAGCACCGAGGCTGAATTTTACTGACGTCGACTATTCATAGTGTCTAGATAGCGTTCGTCTTGCTAACATGCTTACCCGGGGAAGCTGTAAAACTTTGACACAACTGGGACTTTGTCTCTTGCCAGCTTCTCGACTGCTTCTAGTTTTCGACTCCGTTAGGTGTAAAACTCTGTGGGAGTCTGCAGCTTATCTTTAGCTCTCAGTTTCAAAACGTAGCGTATGTCATCTCAGCTGTTCTGGGCTTTGTGTGGAATGACAAAATGCAAATCTTGAACCTTTTGACAGCTGTATTAATATGAGATACTGTGTTGTTATTTTTAGCTTTTGGATGTTGACTTTTTTTTTTTTTTTTCTTTAATTGAAACTGTTAGCATAAAGTCTGATGGGAACGTGGGATCCTTCTAATGCAAAGTAAAGCTTTCATTTCTTTTAAGTAAAACAAAGACTTCCAAGTACCTAGTAAAAACTTAATAGAAGTGCAAAAATCCAGAACTCGTGGTTTAGAGATGGTACCTTTTATTAGACCAACTATGAAAAAGAAATTGCAGCAACTAAAAATTATTTTCTAGTAAAAACTTAGTGTTTTTTGAATATGTTTGGAATTAAGCAGGTTCCATTGCCAAACTTCAGCAATTAGTCATGACTGACACGTGTTTGGGTGGGGGGGGAAAAAAAAAGGCTGCTTCTAGCAAAATGCAAACTAGCATCTCTTCTCCCGAATGCCGGTCCATATTAAGTTACTCAGGCAGTTTGCTGCTATAGATGGGTTTAACATCCTCCTGTATTTGCATTTGTTTAGCCAGTGCAAATCGTTTGTATGCTTTAGGATTCCTGCCTTCTTCCAGCAGATGTTTTTATCTGTGCAACTGGTGGAGTAATTAGAGAGGCAGACAGTGGTCATGTGTGTACAGACAGAACAAATAGAGGGGAGGGGATTAGGGCGTTTCTGAAAATACCCAGCTACCAAAATTTGAGAGCACGGTGCTGGTCGACGGAAGGTAACAACGGAGATCGTGCAGCCGAAACTATACGCGTTCCCGATTCCATCTGTCAGATGGTAAGCTGTCCCCTAGCAGAGAGACAGATAGATAAATAAATGGATGCTGGTGGAGTGACTGTATATCCCTGCCCGCGGACCCGCACGCAGTCCCAGTAGGAGCTAGCGAAAGAGTGAAGTGGACGCAAAACAGCACGAGCAAGTGGCCTACGGCCTGACTTTGCTTGATTCGATTTCTGTCGAGAGAAGGAACATGTATTTTTTGCATTCCCGAGCAGAAGACCGTTCTTGTTCGGAAGGCAAATGCTTCTCACTGCGTGAATCATTCGCTTTGCATTTTTGTGGCGGACGCTTGGAGATGATTAAACCTTCTGTCTGTAGGAAATGACCAGGAGATTTGAGTGTTTTCCTGAATCAGCCTCAGATGGTACGCAGCTTTCGGTGTAATACAAGAAAGCAGTGTTACATGGCTGTGCTGCCTGTGGACAGAAGCACGCCTCCCCGACAGTCTTTTTTTTAAAAAAGCTCTGGTTACGCAAGCATATTTTGGTTACATTACCATTTAAATCAATGCAGCAGCCTGCTGATTTCCCTAATGATCTTGATTAAGTTATCGGCTATTTCCTTAATTAGCCGCCTGATCTACTTATACCTTAAATGAGTTTAGTTTATCTGCTTGTCACATAAAGAGGTTTTCCACCCCCCCCCCACACCATTTTTTTTTGCTTTCTTTTCCAAGGCCCCTGTGCAAAGGGGACCCTCGTCTCATTGAGGCGTATGCAGGAGCTGAAATGCCAGGGCTCCCACGTTGCTCAGCCAACGCCGCGGTTTTGTTGGGAGTGTTTATGGCGTTTGCAGTGCAGCGCTGGAGACGGGGCGAAGGGGAGGAATAATGACGGCATTGTTGAAGCCGTCCTGACTACCGGTGGGTGCATCGTTAGCAAACAGAAAAGGAGCCGGGGTCTCAAGGGAGTTGGGGACTGAAAATACAGTACTGAGCAACAGCACCGAGCTGCTTCCAGGGAGGCAAAGCAGAATGGCATCCCTTTATCCTTCCTCTGTGCTTGCTCAGGGCTCTGGAGGGTCCCCGCCACTCCCAAAAGCAGGGCAGGTCTCTTTGCTAAGAAAGCGTCCATAGACTGGACACAGACTGCTATATCTGGGTCCACCCAGCTGTTTCCGCTTTTCTCTGGAAAAAATGCCAGAGATGTCATTGAAAAATAAAGTGGTCACTTGTGTCTCTGCTTTGAATAGAAGCATGCGTGGTTTCTTAGAAGCAAGCTTGTTGCAGAAATAAAGGATGCCTATCCTTTTGGGGGGGGGGGGGGGGGGGCGTTGGCGGGGGGGGGGGGGGGGGGGGACACTGCTGTCTCCAGCCCATTCAGGAAAAATGCTTTAAAAATATACAGAATATATGCATGGGGTTCAGGCCACAGGCCCTCTCTTCTCCAGCATGCAGGAGGAGCGCGCGCCGTCTTGTACTGGTAAGCTCAGTGTCTTATAGTGGGCTGGAGGGTGTGAGGCCTTATAATGGGTGTGCAGGGAAGAGAGGGTTGTTTCCTCCTGTCCTCCCTCCTGTGGACCCGGCACAAAGTGCAGCCCAAAATGTGGGCATCGATTTTAGCATCATTTTTTCCTCCCAAGGTGTGGACTGAAGTGGTGGAGGCCAGGCCAGGCTAGGGGGGTGCTCCACGCTTGGTAATGAGGGTGCTGTGCTGCTGTCAGCTGGCAAGGAGAGGGGTGGTGGTGGAAGAAACTATCCTGCCGCCTGGCATGTGGGGCTGTTAGCCTTCCCCAGCCAGCGGATGGCTGGTTTCCTTGGAAATGACGCTCTACAGTTAATTGTAAATGCTCCGGTTGTGGCAGGACACTCAGCCAACCAAAGGAGCACGTCCAGATAATAAGACATCTTCCCTCTCCAATTACAAGCATGGGGCAGCGGTTCTTAGAATCACCGAAAATGAGGGTCAGAGGGAGCTCAGGGGGTCACATCTAATCCAAACCCCTGCTCAAAGCAGGACCAGCCCCAACTGCATCATCCCAGCCAAGGCTATGTCTACCCAGGTCTTGAAAATCTCCAAGGATGGAGAGTCCACCACCTCTCTGGGTAACCTTCCAGTCCTTTTCCACCTTCCTAGTGAGAAAATTCTTCCTAATATCTAGCCTCAACTTCCCTTGCTGCAACTTGAGCCCATTGCTCCTTGTCCTGGCATATGCCCCCCCTGAGACCAGCCCAGCTCCATCCTTTTTGCAGCCCCCCTGCAGGGAGGTGACGGCTGCTATTCAATCCCCCCTTAGTCTTCTCTTCTGCAGACTAAATCAGCCCAGTTTCCTCTGCCTCTCCTCACCAGTCCTGTTCCCCAGCCCCTGAACCGTTTTCATTGCCCTCCACTGAACTCTCCAATGTGTCCACATCCTTTCTGTAGTGGGGGCCCACAGCTGGACACAGGACTCCAGATGTGGCCTCCCTAGTGCTGAATAGAGGGGAGATATCACTGCCCTCGATCTGCTGGCAACGCTCCTACCAATGCAGCCCAGGTGCCATTAGCCTTCTTGGCACCAAGGGCACACTGCTGGCTCGTATCCATCTTATCGCCCACTGTCACCCCCAAGTCCTTTTTTGCAGAGCTGCTGCCCAGCCCGTCACCCCCAGCCTGCACCGGTGCATGGGATTGCTCTGTCGTAAGTGCAGGACTTTGCATTTGTCCTTGTTGAACCTCAGGAGATTTCTTTGGACCCAATCCTCCAATTTGTCTTGGTCTCTCTGAATCCTATCCCTGTCCTCCAGTGTATCTACTACTGCCCCCCGACTCAGCTTGGTGGCATCTGCAAACTTGCCGAGGGTGCACTGCATCCCATCTTCCAGGTCACTGATGAAAACATCGAACAAAACCGGCCCCAGGACCGACCCCTGGGGCACTGCACTTGATACTGGCTGCCAACTAGAGATCAAGCCATTGATTACTACCCTGTGAGCCTGATGCTCCAGCTAGTTTTCTATCCACCGTATAGTCCATTCATCCAACTTGTACTTCCTTAGCTTGCCTGCACGAATGTTGTGGAAGACTATATCAAAAGCCTTGCTAAAATCAAGGTGCACCACATCCACTGGTCTCCTGCATCCACAGAGCCAGTCACCTCGTCATAGGAGGCAATGGGGTTGCTCAGACATGACTTGGCCCCGGTGAATCCATGCTGACTGTTCCTAATCATCTTTTTCTCCTCCAAGTGCTTAGAAGTGGCTTCACTGAGGACCTGCTCCATGATTTTTCTGCATCCTCTGTTACCAGGCTGCCTCCCCATTCAGTCAGGGCCCCACACTTTCCCTGATCCTCCTCTTGCTGCCGACAAACTTGTGCAAACCCTTCTTGTTCCCCTTACCATCCCTTGCTGGCTGCAACTCCAGTTGCACTTCGGCCTTCCTGACTGCATCCCTGCATGCCTGAGCAATGCTCTTATACTCCTCCCTAGTTGTTTGTCCAAGTTTAAACTTCTTATAAGCTGCCTTTTTGTGGTTTAGTTTACTGAAGAGTTCCCTGCTAAGCCAAGCTGGTTTTCTGCTGTACTTGCTAGTCTTCCTGCGCATCGGGATGGTTTGTTCCTGCGCTCTCAGTAAGACTTCTTTGAAGTACAGCCAGCTCTCCTGGACTCCTCTCCCCTCAGTCTGGCTTCCCAGGGGATCCTGCTCATCAGTTCCCTAAGTGAGTCGAAGTCTGCTTTTCTGAAGTCCAGGGTCCTTACTCTGCTGCTCTCCATCCTTCCTTTCCTCAGGATCCTGAACTCAATCATCTCGTGGTCACTGCTGCCCAAGTTGCCATCCCCTGCCACATTCCCCACCAATTCATCCCTGTTTGTGAGCAGCAGGGCAAGAAAAGCATGGCCCCTCTTTGGCTGCTCCAGCACTTGCACCAGGACGTTGTCCCCAGCCCTCTCCAAAACCCACCTGGATTGCCTGCACACAGCTGTATTGCTCTGCAGCAGATGTCAGGGTGATTGAAGTCCCCCATGAAAACCAGGGCCCGTAATCAAGAAACTTCCACTAGCTGGTTGAAAAAAGCCTCATGCACTTCATCCTCCTGGTCTGGTGGTCTACAGCAGACCCCCACCACCACATCCCCCTTGTTGCCCTCCCCTCTGACCCTAACCCAGAGACTCGCAACAGGCCCATCTCCAGTTTTATACTGGAGCTCTGAGCAATCATATGGCTCTTTCACATAAAGTGCAACTCCTCCTCCTCCTCCTCTTCTCCCCGCCCGACCTTCCTGAACAGTTTGTCCCCATCCATGACAATGCTCCAGTCATGCGAGCTCCCACCACGTCTCTGTTGTTGCAATCACGTCATAGCTCTGGGACTGTGCAAGGTCTTCCAATGCTTCCTGCTTGTTTCCCAGGCTCTGTGCATTTGGGTACAAGCACCTGAGCTAAGTAGTTGATTGCCCTGATTTCCCAGGATGTGTGAGAGCATCTCCCATTTCCCCCTCCTGCTTGCTCTTCCTCCAGGTCCCCTGCTTCACCACTGAACTCAGGACCTTGGTCTCCGTCCTCCATCCCTCCTCACTAGGTTAGCAAGCCTGTCTGCAAAGACGCTTTTCATCAGGTGGATCCCACTCTTCTTGCAGGCCACACACCTCTGCAGAGTAAGCTGTCCATTTGCCATTTGCCCTTTTAGCAGCAACCGTGGCGCCATTTCGGAGGTGCCCTGTGCTGCGGCAGAGACTAGTACATCCAAGCAGGCGTCCGTGATACTAAGCACAAGGTTACTGTTTGCATTCTTGATAGCGAATGATCCTGGTCTCGGCGGAAGGGCAAACATAGCTCTCAGATGTCACCCCGGGGCTTGCGTATTCAACGTGATGGCACAGCAAGTAGAAAGCACCTCCACATTTTTTTAAAAATAGCATTATAGCCTGCCTGTGTGCTAGCAAATGACTGCTTGTGTTAATTAGCCCGTCTGTTGCCATTCCCTCCACAAACCATAGTCCCTATGGGAGGAATGTGGCCCATACCCATGTCAGTGAGGAACAGAGCAAGGGAAGGGTTATCCTCATCGTTTTTTAACAGGTGGAGGATTGAAGGAGGTGTCAGAGGGGTGTTAGTGAGAGTTTAGGCACCTTAATAAGGTTAAGCATCTCAAAATGCTTCTGTGGATCTGGCCCTAGGTGATGCCTTGGGGAGAGTGTGGCAGAGACACGAATCGCACCCTAGTCCTTTAACCACCAGGCCATCTGTCCTCTCCTTGCCATCCAGGAAGTGAACTTTGTTCCACGTGGGCATCGGGGATAAGGTGCCACATCTGCCAGGGAGGCTGGAGGGATTTTCCAGTTTTGGCAGCGATGGACTTGACCGTCCAGCGAGGCCCTTGACCACGGAGATCTCGGTCAGCCCGCCCATCCTTTGAGGAACGCTGTGCACACAATCACAGACAAGGAGGGTTGAAGGGAGCTCAGGAGGTCACATCTAGTCCAGCCCTCTGCTCCAAGCAGGACCAGCCCCAACTACATCATCCCAGCCAAGGCTTTGTTTAGCTGGGTCTTAAAAACCTCCAATCACTGGGCAATGGGTCCTCATCGCTTGTTGAAATAGCGTTTGGGTCTTAAAGTCCTCCAAGGATGGAGAGTCCACAACCTCTCTGGGTAACCTGTTCCAGTGCTTTACTACCCTCCTTGTGAGAGTTTTTCCTTATATCCGACCTCAACGTCCCTTGCTGCAGCTTGAGCCCATTGCTCCTTGTCCTGCCATCTGCCCCCCATGAGAACAGCCCAGCTCCATCAATGCACGGATACTTTCAAAAGTTGCATCACCCCTGCTTGCTCACACCCGGTGAGGGATCTGCCATCCTCAGCTTTGCCAAACATTTCCCCGCCCAATACAGTGGTTTGCAAACGGAGTCAGTCGTGCAGCCTGCCACTGGAGAGTCTGCCCGTGGCCTCCTGAGTGCTAGCCGGCTGGGGTGCTGCTGACTTTCCTTATGTTCAAAGAAATTAGGAATGTACACGTTATTTTGCCTGACGTGTCCATGCGAGGGATCGCTATAGGCACCCAAAGCATAGTTTGCTCGCCGACCGGAGCAGAGGCACCTGAGAGATCATACCACAACACGACCCGCTCGGCGAAAACCCATTCTCTGTACTTAATTGCACCGCGGGTGCTATGCAGTTCCCTTGCATCTGATCCCTTAGAGCACAAGTCTGCTTCATTTAAAGGGCAGCGCCTCTCCGCCCGAGCTGTCATATTCTTAGCTCTGCAGATCCCTCGTGGTACATGAGGCAGCAGCCTATTCTTCTGTTATTAAGCCCAATTTTCCACTTTTAGATTCGTTCTAATTATACACCCCTCATTACCCTGCATATCTTCCAAGCCTCCTCCTCCCAGTGCTGTTGCGCGGGACTTGCTGAAATGCATGTGGCGTAACAAGGCCCATTCCCACCGTGGAAATGAATGGAGCATAAATTGGGCTCGTCCCAGCTAAAACAAAACCGAAGGGCTGTTTTGTCACAGCCCGAAAGCCTGTAACGTCTGTGCCAAAAAGTCGTCGGTCTGGGAGGAACAATCAAGAACCGAGAGAGATGCAGGCCTCCCTGCGGAGAGTCTTTCTGTGTTGAGCAAAGGCTGTATTTTAAATGTGTGCTTCCCTCTCCGAACGGGCGTTACTCCCCATTATGTGGCTAACCTGATCCTCTGCTGCTTTCCTCCAAGTTTGCACTGATGTAACGCCACCAGAATCATTGGGGCCACCCCAAAGTGACACTAAAGACTCTCCCAATGCCTGAAGAAGGCTGGTTGTGCCCAAAAGCTTGCAAAGAGCTTTTTTCCAACCATTTAGTTGCTTTAATAAAAGACAGCACATCTACCCCAAGAACCTTGCTTACTAAAGTAGGACAGTAACACAGACCCACTATCTCAGCAGCATGGCCTGAGCGCTCATAGCTACATCCCAGTTTTATACGGATTCCTTTCACCGGTTACAAAACTTCATTTTTTTTTTTTGCATTGCCCGTTTGCATCAGCCACTTTCAGCTATTTGCTGTTGTTATGAAAGTCCCAGCTCCTGGAATCATAGGACTACAAGAGAAAGGCAGCTTTTAGATCAGCTTCTAGCTCTGACGGCTATAGAGAATCCCTTAAAGCCATGTATTTTGAACAGCTCAGGATCTAGAAAGCCAAGAAATTGAATGCAGCGTTATTTGTTTTTGGGGGGTTTTTTCAATCATTAAGTTCATTGTATGGTTTGTGGGGCCTGTGTCATGATTTCTGGCAACTTGGGGCTAGGGCATTTCAAGCTGAAAAGCAATTCATCTGTGTTTTGCAGCCTTCATTTGTGCTTTATTGCATGCCATATTTGCTTATACCAGCATTGTTGCAGAGGGAGAAAATTAAGATGAGAAAGGTACAGCGGAAACCATTGAAAAATCAGCATTCGCCTCCAGTTAATTAGCATACAGCAGCATCTGGTTTGTATTGTTCTCACTCAGATGCCACTGAGTCAGGACGCCGGGTTCATGGTGACTGTGCTGGAGGTGGAGAAGAGTTCAGGCTGCCATGAAAGTCAACACGGTCATGTCATGCAGTTTTGCTCCGTGTATCAACGGTGTGAGATGTGTGGATTGTTCTGCAGTGGGGTCTGCACTCAATGATGCTGGCATTATTATCAATATAATGATGGAATAGGCTATATTATGTTTCGGAGGCAGTAAGCGTCATATCTTAGGGACCCCACAGGAGTTGGGGGTTCAACTAGCCCAGGGGAGACAACACAACACAACACAACCATCGGAGCTGGTGACTTTCTTGTTCTGATCAGGGACCGGGACTGGAGGTGCCTGGGAAGGTGCGCAGAGTTTCAGCATTTAAAGAAATAGGACCCCACACCGCTGCTAGCTAGCAGTGCATCACAGCAGGTAAATAGGGTTGCCAACCCTCCAGGATTGCCCTGGAGTCTCCAGGAATTAGATAGAAACCTCCAGGAGGCCGCTGAGAGTCACCCAGGAGATAAATGATGCAGCGTTCATTAAATATTAAATGTTGAATCTGATTTATACAGTAGTTCAGTAGGTGTTTAAAATGTAATAGTAATGGGCATTTGCCTTCCTGACACAAGGTTATGCACCATAATCCTTAACTGTTATATGCAAAGACGTGTTATACGCATTGTTATATTGTCCAAACTGTTATATGCATTGTGTGTTGCGGGCACGTTGGCGGCCCTACAGGTAAGACGGTTGCAGACGGTCCCCGAATGGCAGCGCACGACTCCGAGCAAGGACGGATGAGACCTGTTGTGAAGGACTCCAGAGACCTGGATTCAGTTTCTGCCTCTTCCCCAAATTCCCTGGGTCACCTTGAGCCAAGTCGCTTAACTGGGCTGTGTTTCAGCTTCCCACCGATGAAAGCCTTGTCTGCTTAGACTGGGAGCTCTTTGGGACAGGGACGGTGCCTTAGTCCGTGCAAGGAACCAGCACAGCAGGTTCTTCCCTGGATTGGGGTGTCGAGGTGCTGCCAGGGACACAACCAAATTACTAATGATAATTGGTCTCAAGTCTCACCCAAAAGTTCCTACTGACGACTCGTCTTCTCAGCTCGTTTGTGCAAACTCCCAAATTTAGCAATAGTTCCTGTTGCTATGGAGCTATTTGATTTCTGTTTAGATTACTTGATGCTTTGCATGTGGATTTTTCTTGCATTGGTTCATGCACTGATGTTTCCAATAATTCACTGTATATGCATATTCCTGGCTCTTGCTGCATTGTGCAGGAACACAAGTGAAAGAGAAAGGTAGACTTTGGTAATGAGGTTGCTACTTAATCACATCAGGACTCAAAGGGAAATGTTCATTAAATATTTATTGGATTGTATTCATTAGCATTTTCCCTGCGTTGGGGCTGGACAGCTGAGCTCTCTAGAGAATTCAAACCTCTGTCAGGCAGCCGGGAAGAGGTTTAACATCGAGCACTATGAATGCTTACATTGAAATACCGGTGGGCTCCTTGTACCATCATTGTACTTTGAATTATGTTTGGATTAGCCGCAGCGGCAGCAAATCAAAGGCTTAATTTATGGGAATGAAAATATTAGTAATGAAGATTTGGGCCTGTTTGGGGTTTTTTTCCTGAGTTGCACTGCATTGGCTGCAGGTGTGGTCGGTAAGACACGGCTGTCAAGCATCCGAGGGCTCGGGCAGGCGGCGAGACGTTTGGCTGCAATTTTCAGAAGGGGCAGATGACTCGGAGCGCCCGAGCCGTGGACCGCCTGAGCATGCGTCACTGTAGAGGTTTTCGAGTCCTCTGCACTGCAGAAAAACGAGCTCTGTGCCTGTGATTCATCACAGGTGCAAAAGCATGGACCAAATGATTTATGGCATGAAATTGTGCCGTCAGAATGAGAAGCGATAGGACAAATAACTGTATGTCCTGATGCGAGAGGCCAGGATTTCTTCGGGTGATGTGGTCCATTGGACCAAGTGCATAGTTGGCGTAGAGTCCGAATGCAGGGCAGTTCTCATCGGGTCTGCAGGGCAGCATAGTAAAGAACAGTTGTGTTGATGCATGTAAATACATGTGCAGAACCGAGGTTTAATGGTGTCATATGTGCCAAAGCACATTGCAAGCCTGGAAGAGCAAGCTGCTTAAACGTTTGCGATGTATTTGCCTATTTGTGACAGTATAGCTAATTATAGCACGATGGCTGAAGCCATTCTCTCTCTCTCTCTGCCTGGCTCACCCTCGCTCTAGATGGCTAGATAGTCACGTCTACAGCTAAACCTCGGCTAATAAGTAAAAACACATGATTCCGTAGCAATCTGATAGAAAAATAAAAGCATTACTGTGGAGAGAAGAAAGCCTGAGATTAAATTGATCGTGACAGTGGCTTTGCAGTCTGCAGGAGCAGAATTGCAGGCTGCCGGGGAATCTGCCCGATGCAGGACGTGATGCTCATATACAAAGCAGGGAAGGGATGCTGGGGAGAGGCCTGCTTTTTTGCAAATGCTGTGCTTAACAAGTGAAGGTTAATCTCTCTAATTAGCTCACAGACCCAACGGGGGTGACCTGGCCATCCTGCTATGTAGCTAAAAACCCGATTTGCCAAACCCCAGCAAAACTGCAGAGAGAAACTCGGCGACTAGTAGATGCGAACATACCTGCACATCCCCCTTTTCTGTTTAATTGGTATAAATTTTCCCTGTGGTGCATGGGAGATGAGCCTTGCAGCTCTTGGTAACACTAATGAGAATGACATGGCTCTGTCTGCTCTCACAAACCCAAGGATTTCTCCCCGCACGTCAGCTTCTGTTGTGTCATGTTTTGTCACTTCGTGTAAACTGGCGCATTGTAACGCGGCGCTTAGGCGTGTTTGATGAACCTGCCTTCTGCCTTTCTACTGAATAACGAGCTGATTGCTAGCCTTCCTTTGGAGCACTACCCGTGACGCTGGCAGCGCCCAGTGTATCCGTGAGTGGATGGATATTGCTTATTTGGGGTGGCGCGGCTTTCTTTTGGAGAGCGCAGGATGCCTCTAATGACGGTCGAGGTTACCACAAGCAGCACTTTTCCTCTCTTCTTCAACACAGACATTCAAACGCATATTTATTTTAATGCACCAGAAGGTAGGAGGAAAGTCAACTGGCTTCTAGCTCAGTTATCTTTAACCCATTCAGTTGGTGTCCAGTTGCAGCATAAATGCCAGCCATTCACCCCGGGGATGCAATTACTTGGGCGATGACTGCTCTGATTCTTGCTGATTAACCTGCTTTGCAGAGTTAAATTTACCCCATGTAAATACTTCCAGCTTTTTAACCATATTATCATGCATTTGTATTATGGCAGCACACAACAGTCTTGCTGTCCTGGGCATCACGTGCACACATAATAAAAGACGGTCCCCCCATCAGACAGCTTAGGTATCTTGGAGGGTCCAGGTTTAGGTGTCTAATTTAGTTCAAGTCAGTGGAGGTAGGGATTAGTGAAGGACCTGAGCCTTACCATCTAACCAGGTGAGGTAGACTTGCCAGAGATTTAAGTATCAGTCCTACTACATGATGCCTAGAGAGGTTACGTGACTCGCCCAAGGTCATGCAAGGAGTCTGTGGCAGAGCCTGGAGTGAAACTGTAAAGTTAAGCCCCTGTCTGGTGCCTAAACCTCATGATAGCTCTTCTTCTCATTTTGTTCCCTGAAAATAATTTGTTGGCATCCATTGCTATTTTGGACTTCCAGGAGTGCAGGTTTCTTTCTGAAAGTCAGGCCTGCAAGACCAGGACGCTGGCTCCCTCGATACAGCAGGGGAATTGCCGAAGTCAGTCCCTGGCTGCGAGGACAGAGCAGCGCGTGGCTCATGCGCATGCAAGCAGAAAGCATGTCGGACATTTCCTCCTTTTAGCTGGGGCCACGCCACAACCCAGTAGCAACACCGTGCAGGCGGCATGGCCCAGCGGAGGCGCAGCGGGGATGTGCCTCTCACGTCCATGCAACATATATCATGCACTGCCCTGACTTACCTGCATTGTGGACCCTGACGGGTTGGTGAAGACCCAGCGTCTAGCGTAGGCGCTTTGCAGTCTTCTCCGCTACGTGGGATGGTTGGCAAAGTCTCCCGAGACTGGGGCAACCTTTGGATTTTCACCAAGTAGACTTGCATTGAACCTGCTGAGCAAGAACTTGTTCTCCAAAAGACAGTGCAAAACCAAAGGATGGAGAATCCCTCCCTTCTTTGGAAATCTCTTCTCTAAGACGAATGCTTTGGCATCAGTGGGGTTGGCTGGGTTTTACTGCGTAAGGAATCTCACCCTGTTTGGTTAGCTATGGACACAAGTTTAGCTCTCAGAGACAGGAAAATGTCCCCGGCAATAAACTGTTGACCGGTTGCAGCGAGCGAGCCCTCCAAGTGCATTCCAGCATCACAGGGCTGCTCTGTGGTTTATTTCTGTTCAAAGCGACAATGCTAACAATGGACAAAGCAGTCGGCAGCTAAATCCGCAATTCCTTCCCCTAAGCACTTCCCAAAACAATTAAGCTCTATTATACAGGAATACCATGCTTTTATTTCCAGCAATTGCAGCTGGCTTTGATCATGTCAAAAATGCATGCAAGCGTATTTAAGATTCACTTCTTGGATTGGGCGTCTTTCTAGCAAGCTTTGCATCCGTTCCCCTTGTCGTTGGACGTCCATGTTGTCCTCCTCATTCATTTCTTGGTGGCAAGGGGAAGGCAGGGAGAAGCGCCGCAAAGGATTGCATTCGGAATTACTTCTGCTCCTGCGTATAACGCGCTCAAAAGCTTTGGAGATAGGTGATGGACTTATGCCAGCGGAAAACCATCCAATAATGCTCCGTGCATTCCTTATAGAAACTCTTCCACCCACCAAGACGGTGACACTACTTTTCCAGGTGTGAGCAAGTGCAGTCAGCCCTACTTGGCAAACGGAGAAACGAGCTGAGAGAGGTGAAGGGACCTGCCCAGGGTGACACAACGCATCAGTAGCAGAGTTGAAAATAAAATCCAGCTGTCTTGACTTGTCCTCTGCAGCGAACATGAGCTGTTGCATCTTCAGACAAACTCTCCGGGCCTACATATGCATGAAAGTGTCTTTCATCAGCAGTCACTGCAGGTTTGCTCAGTGAAATCCTGGCAAAGGTTTCAAAAATTAGATTAGTTAGAAATGTAAGCAGTAAAAATCCTGCCTGGCCCAGGGCTGGTTTAGCAGAGCATGGCAGCTAATAGGGCAGCTGCTGCTGCTCTGTGATTGCGGGTTATTCTGCTAATTATAAGTGTCACGCGCATCTTGAACTGTCCCCTTCCTGTCCACCTACGGTCTCCCATCTGCGAGACGTGTCTAGCACCTCTCGCATCGGGGTTCCTTGCATGGCGCTGCAGATTAATACAGTGGTGATGAGAGTTTTTCTGGAGCAGGAACATGTTTTGGTGCTGAGCTGCATGCCTTCAGAAGAAGGGTAGGCAATGTGAATACCTTACCTGGGCTGCGGCCCGACATGCATCGAAATAAGTGTGTTTGTGATTTTTTTGTTGTTGTTGCATCCCAAAATAAATAGGAGATAGTGAAGTCCTGCCCCTCGCCACGGCATACCACCATAGGGAGGATCTCTCTGGTCCACCCATGTCTTGAGCCTGGGTGCTTGCTCCCTTTCTTTCAAAGGACTGAGCAGGACCTGTGACCAGGAGAGGGTTTTTGTGACCAGGTTTTGGGCTTTTCTGAGACGGGGTCTCGCCACGCTCTGCTGAGGTTGTGCTAGAGGGGAGCAAACAGTGCCAAAGTCATTGGCCACATAGAGGAAGCAAGTTTCAGTAGCCTTGTAGTCGCTGGGAAGGGGGAGAGGGCTCTGGTCCCTGCTTTCTATATTCCTGCCAAAGACTGTGCAAGGGGCAGGCCCAGGGAAGCAGCTCTAGGAGGAGTTTAAAGTAAAAAAGTAAAGAAATAAAGATGCCTGCAGAGCTTTGGGCATCCCTGAGGCTAAGTGGCAGCTAAGCAAGAGATTTTCTGTCAGCATTTGTACCTTATAGCACCCAAATTCTTCCTCGGTAGGACCCAGCGCTCGGGTGCAAAGAGCTCCCGTGAGCGCATCCCTCGCCCGGAAGAGCCGCGTTCCTTCTGATCTCCACCTGGCTCTGATTTCATCAGAGAGAGACGTTTTGTTCGTTGTCGCGAAGGTCTCCCTTTGAAGAGCAGCCCGCTCTCGAGCAGTCAGCAAAATGCTTTCTGAACCACAACACAACGAGACCCACTCCAGTCTCGAGCAGTTATAATTGCTTCTCGAAGGCTGATGTATTTAGTCTGCTAATGTTTAGCAAACACGCTTGTTTCATCCTTTGAAGATCATGCTTCGTGCTGCACAGTGGGGTAGGAAAAAATACGAAGAAATGGCCTGCGGTTTTTTTCAGCAGGCTTAACAAATAATGGCTCATTGAAGCGGTGCTATTAAATAATGCCTTTCCCCTCTCTGTTAAATACAAGCCACAGTTCTGTGCACGGCAGTTTGATGTCACAAGCCATGGCAGTGCTTGCTGCCGGAGCTCGCTCTGCCAGGGTTGATGTGCCACCATGATCTCATGGAGAGGGATAATTATAAGGCAGGTTCCTTCAGATCTGGGCCTTGTGGTGGGACGTGAGTCAGGGAGCAACAGACAGCGCAGCACATAGTTGATCGCCGCAGATCAGCGGCTCCCCGGTGCAGGGCACAAGTCGGAGGAAGTGTCCCAGGCGGTTGGCACTGGTGGGAATCATTTGCGTTGGCATCCGTAGGCGATGAATGGACTCTCCTATCTATTCAATTAGACCTTCCCATGCTGTTTCTAGCTAGGGAAAGTAGGGGACGTGTGAGAAGAGCAGGGGGGGTGTTGGTTGTAGCCGTGTTGGTCTAAGGACATAGGCAGACATGGTTCACAATGGTGAGACTCACCTTCCTAGCTCTTTAGAGAAGGAAGATGTCCTGAGGACAGGGTCCGAATCTGGATTGACCCAGGCTCAATATTAGGGCTGTGCAAAACAGCACTGTTCTGCTTCGACTTCCGTTTTGACAGAAGTGTTTCGTTTCGAGAGCACTGTTCTGTTTCGTTTGGTCGAAACTGTTTCGCCGTTTCGCCCATAGGCTACTGCAGCCAGTTCCGGAAGATCGGTGCTGCTGTTGGCCCCGGGTGGCAGCACCAGCCTCCTGTGATCCAGCAGGCAGATCGGAGGTCACATCCCCAGGAGCAGTCCGGCACAGCCCCTGCAGCCCTCCGGGGGTGCGGGTGAGCCCCCGATCTGCCTGCCGGATGACAGGAGGCTGGTGCTGCCGGCTCGGACAGGCGCTGAAGCCCAGTAAGCCTGGCTTTGAAAAACGAAACGTTTCGAGTTCCTTTGTTGCGTTTCAAAGGCTTTTGTTTCGTTTCAATTTCACCGTTTCAAGCTCGAAACGCATCGAAACAGCTTCAAAATGAAACGCCGGGCGAAATTTCGCCCAGCCCTACTTCAGTATATTCTTCACTCCCTTCAGATCATGACTTTCTCCATGCAGAATGATGATGTTTAGTTGCGTTTCCATGTACATCAAGATAAAGGTACCAGGTTTTAATACTCCCTTGACCGCTGTCATGCTTTGCAACGAGGAGAACGGATTTATCCGAGCTAACGTGTTATAAATGAACGCACCATCACGGCTACAACAGCACTGTACCCCCTAGTATTATAAGGGACTCGGGGTTTGAACGGAGGTAGCTTACTCAGTTCACCTGAGTCATGTTTGCTGAGGATTTGGGTTAATCTGTGTTTCCAATGCATAGCTATCCAAGAGCTGAAAATGCTTACCGTTTTAAGGATCTCGATAGAGCTGGCTATTTGTATGTGGCGTTTAGAGCAGATTCTTGATCGAGCTTTGGAAGAAGCCAATGGCCTATGATTGACAATCCCTTCCCTATTTAAACGTTGTGAGGCAGAAACAATTTTTAAACACTTTTTTCAGTCAGAATATGTTGCCTTAATTACCAGTAAATTACCCCAAAGAAGTTTTACTCTTAAATCTATTCCTTTTACATAACATCCAAATGGTTGTGGGGGGTAGGGTTGGGGGAAGCCAATGAAATAGCTTGCAGATCAGCGAGCATGTTATCAAGAAGGCTGTTCAAATTATCCACACGGATTAATTAATATTTAGCAAATTATTTTTATCCTGGGTTTAATATTCATACTCCTTAGGCAAAACAATGAAATAGTTTGCGCGCAATCGTTTTAGAAATTCAGCCACCGAAAATTTCAGTTATATAAGCTCGGAGAGGGAATAATAAAACCTTTTAATTTCCATGAGTCAGATTCTGTGTGAATCTCAGCGTGGCTGGCATCTCTCATGGGTCAGTCGCGGCGGGAGTAATGAATTTCATGGTTTGTTATGAGCTAGTAAGAACCAGTACAAACACGGGAAGCCCACCGTAATCTCAAAATATAACGCTAGGAAGCAATTTATTCTAAAGGATGAACAAATGTCAGGCTATGGTCACAATTTGTTATTTCTAATTAAAACAAGGCGGAGGAGGGGGGACAGAAAGCGCCCCACGTCATTCGCGCACCATTGCTGGTGCGATGCCCAGGTTGCATTCTGCTCGGGCAGCTGGCTGCAAAATACCCCGATGCTCTGGGCACGGGCAGGTTTGTGCAAAATGCCCAACGCAGGAGAAAGTCGGGGCAGGTCAGCAAGAAGGTACATCGGGAAACGGCATGGGGACGAGGGACGCGGTCTCCAAAACGCAGGTATTTGAAGTTTGCCTTCTAAGTCCGTATTAAGGGAACGCTGCACACTCACAAGTGCCCGATGATAAGCATGATGCTTTTGAAAATCAGGTGAATGGTTAAGGGGTCATCTCGGAAGATGAACCATAGGCATTAATACGTTTTTATATGAATCTTAGCTGAAGTGTCGAGCTCCTACCAGCAGACGGCTTGGCTTTAACTGGTATTTTCAGTCCCGTTTTCGTAAGCTCTCTACTTGCTTGCATATACAAATCCACATCTCAGAAATAAGAGGGCGTTGCATGAACCCGCGCCTGTTGAAAATCTGAACAATCTTCCCTTTTTTTATTTCTCCCTAGTGATGCAGTGCAGTATGTGTTTCTCCCCATATTTATATAACGAAAAATATCCTAAGGTCTACAGGTTATAACTTTTACACTGAACTGTATCGGATACAAGCCCCAAAGCAAAGGTTTTTACTTTATATTGTAAACTATCCCTCACATTTTTCTGACACAGTCAGCAGAGTACGAATCGTGGTGCTCATTCCCATTCATTCCTATGTACCTGACTTTACCCATGCTGTGATGATCAAATACTCTGTTATCGCTTAACAATCTGGAGAAGGGATAGATGGTGAAATATAGGTTTCTATTTCTGAATTTCCTCAATTATTTCTTGTACCTTGCTCATATTTCTTTTGTATAGCTACATGAAGTCAGAATCTTATGTATGGCAAAAATTCTCAGTAGACGTAGGATTTTTGTCCTTAAATAAAAATGCCTGCTAACTTTACATTGTTAAAAACCTATTTTCTTCAAATAAAGTTGGCTCAATAGCTTCAAGGGGATTGAACTCCATGAGGATGTTACCGGTAATAACACAAGTGGTAACATAAGCGGTTTATGCTAGTTAGAGACAAGGAACTATGAGACTATCGCTCAAATTAGTTGCTATATATGTTCTGTTTTCATCGCCATGATAGCTCAGCACCTTGCAATCCCGGATAATAACTGAGAATCATGGGAGTCTTGTCTCTCAATAAATCTGGCTAAGCAAAATTTCCAAGCTAAGGAAGCAAAGCCAAGGCTTGAGAATGAAAATGTGATTGCATGAAGGAGATGGATTTGCATGGATTTTACCCAAAGATTTTATCTTTGAAGCGCAACGGAGGAAAGAAATGGATAAGTAGCTTATCCTGGTTGCAGTGCAAAAATGGGAGGGTTTCCCATGTATCAGTGTCAGCTCCGGCCTGTCTCCAGAAAGGGGAAAAAGCTGCTGTTTTCAGGCTCAACACATCACAAATAGAAATGATTGTGAATTTGGCCCAGTCAAGGCTGTGTCATGCAGGAAACATCCTCCTGTTTCCAAGTGGATTAGTTAGCCTCTTTGCGTGCTTCCACTGACTCACCTCCCCATGCCTTCAGGTTGATCCGTCGGCATTAGGGCTGCAAAAGACCTTTGGCTGCCGGGAGGAACAAGTGGAAGATGATCAGTGAAGCCAGTGGGGATTGCTGCTGACTCACTGGGGTCACCATGCTGCAGGATTCATCCCTCCTTGTGGCATCGTGTAGAAGATGCAACCGAATGCCAATTCAATGCAATTCTTTTTGGAAGAAAAGCAATTGCACTTGCCCGGTTGATCGGAAATCTAAAATGGCCAGAGATTTGTGTCTCTGTCTGGAGACTCGCAGACGCTCTGAAAATGAGCGTGCATCATTACTGAAATATTCACACCTTGTTGCGGACAAACCAGATGGAGGCAGCGATCTGGAAACTATTGCGCTGCTGTCAAATACAGCAAACGAGGGTTTTCTGGGCAGGCACGGTACTGTCAACAGTGACAGCTTTCTGTTTCGTGT
>NW_005841934.1:779282-791144 GCF_000455745.1 Alligator sinensis
TGCACGGCTATGTGCTTACGGAGGCAGAAGTTTGTGCTTTTGTGCAGCATTTGCTTTTTCCTTGCACGATCAAAGTATTGTTTTTCTTAAGAGGAGTCATGGTGTGCTGGGAAGCCGGCTTCTCTCTCATTAGAGAGGAGTCTCATTACGCCGGTCTCACCACGTACCCAGGGGGTCTGACTTCCAGAAGTAGGGGCTTAGCCCCAGGCAGGCAAAAGGTACATGAAAAACATTTGCGCAGGCAGGTTGGGGGAAGAAGCCCATTCGTATAAATAGAGGCACGAGAAGAAGCCTGCCCAAGAAGCCTGCCTGCAAGAACGATGCATTCCTCGAGAGGTTCGATCTCTTCTGTTGCCATGTGGCAGCTTGGCCAACCCAAAACAGGACTTCCGTGCAGGAAGCCTGGTTTTCCACTTCAGCTCAGTCGTTAGCTCGTGGAACAGTTGTAATGCCATCATCCTCGGAGGGACTTGCTGCTTGAAAGGTTATATGACTGCCGTCCGGTCCGCAGGTGAAGGAGGGATGTTGATGGGCTTCAGAGGACATCCTCCCCAGCTAGATGAGGGAGTCGCAGTAAAGGCACAGAGATGGATGGAGGAAGCTCTCGGGGCGCAAGCGCTGACCCAAAACACCGCGTCGGGTATGTCAAAAACCCAAAACGTCTAGCATGACACGGGACCGGACGACATCAGGTATCGAGAACAGCCAGCACGAAAGACTCTTGAGCTGCGGCCAAGGTCCATGTTAATGCGGAGCGCCGAGCTTGCTTAGTTTTACTGTAAATACGTTTTCTGTTTTATGTAAATGGAAAATTAATTTGTGTAGCTGATCAAAGGTTCACATCTTTGGAAAACATACCACAAGATAAGCTGAAGATTTATGAATTTCCTTCACGGCGTATTTTCGGAGAAAGCTTTATTGCTCATGGACAGGCCCCAAGAAAAATATTTAATTAAAAAATACTGCGCTGGGTTTATTTAGCTTACATCTAGTTACAGCGCTTTGCATGAACTTTTGGAGATATTATTCAAGAGGCTGCGTTTCCCTCTTATGATGAGAGTATTGTTGGGCTGCCAAAGCAAAATATATATATTCGTTCAAGTAATGTGAAAAATCTGACATTAACATACAAAAGTAAACAATATAGTAAGATCGAGCGCAGGCTGGAGGCTATGAACAGCTTTAGTCTTAATAAGTATTCTAAGCTGCTTGTATTAAGGTGATTATATATATATATATATATATATATAAAAGAGCCCACATTTTATTGATTCAAAATTCAGTCTGTAAATTGGTTCATTGTGCAACATGCAAACTCCACCAGAGCTGGGAGCCTCCTGCGGTAGCTTGGTACAGCATGGCGGGTTAAGGACAGAGCGACGGCGCCGTAGACCACTTCTGATGCTTTCTTCTACTGGGAAGCACTGAAGCATTGTGGCGGGAATGAAAGGGAGGAGCTGAGAGCTGTGATTCGTCTGCCCTCTTGCAGGTACAGCTTTTGTGCCCTCTACTTGACTATTTTAAGGCCCGGTCTTGGACATTGCTTCATGTGGGTGATACTATGGTGCCCAGAGAGGCCAGGTGTTAGATAGCACTCCATGCATTTCAGGGCATTTGGGCTGCTTATATTTTGTTAGGTGTAAGATGGTGGGGAGATGCATCATCCAGGAAAGGCAAAGCAAAGCCTCGAACTACAGTCTGCAGTCTAATTTAAATTCCTTTCCTTGGGAACCATCTTTATTGACACACCCGGGATTTTAAAGAAAAAGCAGTTCGGAACATTTAACGAGCCTTTCTTGCTTCTGGCAAGTTGATGGACAAGAGCATGTGCCCTTCCTCCTAGGTAAGATTGCTACTGGCACTTCTTTGCTACAGAAACCTCGTGGTAGGCAGGGGCTTTGGAGCCCATTGCATACTTGCACCCAAGGGCGCGTCTACACTGTCTCTAGTGGGTTATGGAATAGAGAAAATCCCACACAATTTACTGATTCGTTTTGATGCACTGGCTGGGGGAGTAGTTAGCTGATTGCACGATTTCACAATGATTACACACTTAATTCATACACCACAATTTTATTTTAAAACTCTTTGCTACGTATATAACACTGCTTAGCTTTAAGAAACACCACAAACATTAAAAACACAATAATTACATATATCAGAAACAATGCTCTGAATGCACTTCCTTCCCAAAACAATGCTATAAGAATTAGTGTTACAAAAGCAACTACAATTACAACTAAAAGTTAAATTTGAATCAATACTGTTATTTTTCATATTATACTTACAATCCTAGAATTCCAAGAAGCCAAATACCAAAATATTGTTTCGTTCCTCAGTAGTACGATTTAATGGGTTGGCCTCAGTAGTACGGTTCAATGGGCTGGCCTCAGCAATACGATTCAATGAGCTGGGCTCAGCAGTCATAGGACTACGTCCCCTTCCTTCAGTCCCTTTCGGGCGCTCCGCGGCTTCAGCATGAACTAAGAGATTCGTGTTCACGGAGAGGTTGGGTCAGGTGATCAGTCTGGTCCGGGCTACACTTGCGATTCTTCCTTCGTTGTTCTGCAAGTGAAGTCACCTCCAAATTGGGACAGTAAGTTACAGGTTTTTATTGAGTGAGCTGCCGTCAGTGGGCTCCTCCTACTCAATTTGTCACTACTCCCAAATTTGGGCTCGGATCTTACTCAACAGATTCTTTTGAAATGACCTTTGTTGAGCATTTTAAATTATTCTTGGGGAGACTTCTTCCATATCACTGTAAATACCTTTTTTTTTACCAGTCTGGTTAAAAGGCCCTAGGCTTTGATGTCTCGGAACTCAGGATATTTGCTTTCTTTGTAAAAGACTTCTAAAGATACAATTTGAATTAAGGCTTTAAGTGAAGTCAGGACATTTTTCACGTAGTCCCAAAACAATGAGCTAGATAAGGAGATAAATCCTATCTTCTTCCTGAAACTGGCTAATGGGCAACCTTTACAAACATTCAAACTATTTCATTCAATATGACATACACGTGCATTAACACACTTTAGTTAATGCGCATTAAATCTAGTACCTCCATTGTGAGGTACCAAAAAATGTGCATTAGCTTGTCTTAATGTGCATTAAGTAAAGAGCACAGTTTTTAAGTGACACTTTAATGTGCACTAAAATAGGCGAATATGCATTAAAGCTGTGCCCTTGTACCCCTGCACGGTAGAACACTGTCCTTGTGGGGTTTCCTCTTTAGGTGTTTGGGCTTTACCGTGCAAAGCTGATAACTCTTTTATGAAGATGGGTTATTTCTCCAGTAAGTTTCAAATCTTAAATGCAAGTTTAACGCTGACGAGTTGACCAGCATCCCTACCTGCCCGTTCACTTCTGACGCCGCGCAGAGATTTGGCGTGCGTGCGTGTGTATGGCAGGCCTCTGTCTCTATAGCCGTGTTTAACCATCTTCAACAGACGGCACGTCAGACATGAGCAAACCCTCGTGCAGTCTCTCCGGCTGCCTTATGGCAAGGCTGACATAACTCAGCGCAGAAAAGGCAGATCAGATATCGCCTAGCGCGCTAACAACCTGCTTCCCCGCACACGCCGGGAATCCAAAACAGGATACATCTTCCTTGTGTGTGCAGAATCATCTGGTGCCCTTATGCGACACAGTCTTCAAGGCTGTTGGGGTAGAATAACACCACTGATAAACACCAGGCCAAGAAAACTGATGGCAGCCAGTGCAGTTCAGGCGATGATCTGTCCAAATACATCATCTCCTGCTTTACTAATTTGTTACCAAGAGAGAGAAATTCTTGCCAACCCAGAAGACCAACAACACTAGTGAATTTGCTGGATACATGTCTCCTCCCTCCTCTTGCAACTTGGAGCAGCCTTGTGCAATCGGATTTAAAGGAGCTCAGGAGAGCGCAGCTTGCTGCTTATTCAGCAATTTCTCTCTCTTTCTCTCTCTTTTCTGTCCTGTTCTTTGTTGAACTGGGCGGTGAATACCAGAGTTCATGCATGGTGCAGGGGGAAGGGTCGGCATCCCCAGGGCTTCTGGCAGTCAACATCAGTGTTCCTGACTTTGATCCTCTGCCTTTATTTGAAAGGTCACAAGTCCTCGTTTTTGAGCCTGACCTTGTTTTCCCTCAAATTCAGCTCTGACAGTAAAGGCTTTGGTCATCCCAGCCCTTGTTAATTATAAGTGAGATGTTGTATCCTCTGTGGGCATCAGCCTTGTTCGCTCTATCAGCCGCTCGGGGTATTTTCTATCCTTCAGCGCCCAATTCCCACTCGGAAGGCAGGTTGGCGCATTGCATGGCCGGTGTCTGAGAACTGGGGTTACCTCTCCGCGCGGCCCGCTGCCAAGTCTCCAAGGAAGGTGAGGATTGGGAAAGGAAGATCACCCCAATTCACTCCCCCCTTTCCCTGGCGTAGCTCATCTCTTGCCATAGTAGAAATCCCTCTTGAAGGAACACAACACCAGGAGGGAGTGGTAAACAGCCCCGATGGTCAACTCATCAGTGTTTAAACTTGCATTTAAGGTTTGACAAGAGAGACAGCCATGAAGAGGCCAAGAGAATGACTTGAGGCTCTGATGAATAAGCCCAGCTGTGGCTGGAGGTGATTATTTTGTACTGGGGAGAGTAGGTGCTACTCTAGTGCAAGAGTGAGGCTCTCCTTGGGTGATGCACAGCATGCACATTATATAGTTAGAGAAGGCCCTTGCCTTGAAGAGCTGCCAGTCAACATGCACAGGGCAGCCGGATGATGGGAAAGGCAGGGAGAGAAGTGAATTGTCCGGTGTCACTCAGCTGGGCGGTGGCAGAACCAGGGAACGAGTGACCGTGGGTTTCTGCAGCATTCACCTATAGCGGCACGTTTCTAATTGGATTTACTCAGACCCATTTCGATACCGGATTTTTTTTTTTTCTATGCAATTTACAGTCAGGTGACGTTAGGACAGGAGAAAAAGGTCGATAAATCATCATTCCTGCCTTTCTGCCGAGGAAAATAATGCGAGGAAAGGGAGCTTTTGTTGTGTGTCTCTGAAGTTTGAGAGGCGTATTGTGAGCAAACAAAGGCTCGGTGATGGAGTGCTGTGACAGGAACAAGGAAAAAAAAAAGAAAAAAGACAAGAAATTAAAAATAAAAACCACCCCACAGGCTGGAGGAGGATTGCAGAAAGGCTGTGCTGTGGAATAGCTGGGCTGTTTTGTAGGCTCAAAGCAAGAGCTTCACTCAGAGCAGGGTATAACACGGGCCTGGTATTGTAGGTGCCTTTTTCTGGACCTCTTCTGCAGGGTTGCGCTGCTTGGGACGCGGTGTCCAAAGGTGGCACCGTCATTCTCCCACTGTTTGCTGTACAGCGAGTTTGGTTGCTTTTGCTTTTATCCACTTGCATTTTCTTCTGCCTTCTCTCCTTGACTGATTCTCTGGCTGCGTCTGACCATTTGGACTAGTTCCAGCTGCATTTTAACCTGAGCTGGAGCGAGCCAACCTGCCGTCGAGTACCAGGGCAGGATTGACGACCGCGGGCTGCCTGCCCGCGACGCGCCATGTAAGGCAGCTTTAGAGACGCTGCTGCTTTGTGCCCGTGAGTCATCCCGCAGCCACCACATTCCTCCTGTTGCACGCTGCTTTGACGAGCTCAGGCGGCCTCTTTGGAAGATGTTTGCTAAATAATTCAGAAAGGCAACTGGATCAGACACCCATCTGGCCTAGTCGCCAGGTGACCTGGGCAGCAATTACCTGCGATTGCAACCCCACCGGCCATGGCAATCCAGAGAAGGAACGGCGTAACGTGACGCCGCGCAGATTGACAGCTAATCCATACGCCGCGGGGATGGACAAATAAAAAGATGCCCCTTGCGAAGCAGAAATGACGGGCTCAGCCGCTCAGCGGGAGGGAGGCATTTGTACAAATTACTGATCGTTTCAGAGTTAATTTTTTTCTGTCTTAAAAAATCAAAGCAATGACAAAAAAGGAAGGCCGCGTTCTCCTGCAGAGGTTTCTTATGTGGTCGAATTTGCGCCTGGGACTCTGAGTTTTGACGGGTATAGACAGACAAATTATACTGAACTAAAGAAGGGGAGGGATTTACTGCAGGTCTGCTCTTCCTTGATAACTTGTCCATGAGCCTATTCCCATCCCGTGGTAGGTGGGAAGTCACCTCATTCATGACACAGGAGTAAGCTGCTCCAGGCTAAATTCCACTTATCCCAGGATAGGAGGAGACTTTCCATGGAGCAAGTGATCTGTGGTAAGTCCCCTCTCCCTTTTACCTTGGTATAATTTGTCTGTTCAGACCCTTAAATCTACCCTCTGAGGTTTGAGGTCTTTTCTTATTTCAAAATACTCTTTTTGTCTCCAAGATCTCTTAGCAAAATAGTCGCACGGAGCAAGGATTTCATCTCTGAGCTCTGCCAGCATCCTTCTCCGTCTCTCTGAAAGTCCTCCAGGTGACCTTTGTGAAATGTGCTGCACCGGTTCGGTCCACACCTCGCTGCTTAATGAAACACCCATTCCCGCTGCTCGATGCGCAGGATGGGCCACAGGAAATACTGCCTGCTGCCTGGAGCTGCTTGAATGTCCAGCGCCTTTTTGCAGGCAGCTAATGGGAAAGTGGCTGTTGCAAACCATTGAGAAGCATTTCAGGATGGCAACTTACACTGTCTTTTACTTTTGCAAGACAGTTTTGCAACTCAGACTTGACCTATCTCATCTGTTTGGGGTTTTTTTGTCCCGGAATAACCCACTGATGGCATTTTGAGGCTGCTCAAGCTCCGAGGTCAGGGATGCAGTTCCAGGGTGAAAGGTTTCCTATTCTCAGCTAACCTCTCTGTTGGCTGCATGGCTTTAAGCATGTTTTCTATCCATCCATTACATGAGGTCATGACCTGCACCTTCTTTGTGCCATTGTGTGTCAGCCAATAGCTAAAATTGCCAAATTCTGCATGGAAACTCTTATGCTAGTGTTGCTGGGATAATAACATAAATAGGTGAGCTAAACAGGCCGCGGGAGTTGTGCTTGATGCAGAACAGGCTCTCTCCGAGAGCTCGATTTTCATCCTCCGGTTCTTAGCCTGCACGACTGCTGTTGCAGGAGCGTGTGTGTTTTAATTTTGGAATTGCAGGCCGGGGGGTTGGTTGTCTTCCAGTTCTCTGGGCAAAATGGGAGCTGAGAGCAATACGTAGACATTGCCCACAAAAAGAAAAAAAAAGCTTAGGTAATCATTCTGCACATGCTGCAAACCGATGCTGCCAGTGGGATCACTCTACCCGCTCGCTTGCACATGGAGATACGGGCGAGTCCCATGCGTGCAAAGTTGTCACAGAGTCGGTAGCACACAGAGAGGTGGAGTGAGCTATATCAGGGCAAGGCTGTGCATTTGGGCTGTGATCCTGCCTTGGACCTACTGCTACTCAAAGGCTGCTTCTCTGGGGGCGCGTCTACATGAGACGCTTACTGCGCATTAGCCTAACAATACTGCACGGTAGAGCGTCACAGCACACACTGTGCTAATAGTCCACTGCGCAGTGTTATTAGGATAATGCGCAGCAAGCGTCACTAAATAACCGTGCACCGGCTCTACTGCACAGTAACTCTAGGTACTGCGCGTTTAGTTAGTACTTTATTAAGAGAGCACTAAACTAAATGTGCAGTATCTAAGGCGCATTAATGAACGTGTAGATGCACCCTGGCTGTAGTAAATACTGAGCTCGGGACTAAGTGTTTGTGTTTAGCGGCCTTGGCTACTTTATCTATCTAAATTACATACTTTGTCTTATCTGTTAAGGAAAATTGGTGCTTACCAGGAGCTCTCATGTTGAATGGCATTTATTCTTTGTCTGATCCAAAGCCCATATTTACCCATATGCAATGTGGTTTTAACAGTATATTTCCAAGGAAAATGGTTACGGTAAACACACGTAATTTGTTTCTGCTTTACATAATCGTTTTGTAAACAGACTTCTTTTTGCTTGTGCCCAGTTGAGTTTTGTCTCATTTCCTTTGCATTTTAATGAGCATGTTCTGGGTTAAAGATAAAATATGTCATTTTGGAGGCTTGGCAAGTGGATCGCTCTTCAGGGCTTATGGCAAAGGCTGGGGTTTGATGCATGTTAACCCTTCGGGGCTGAGTTTCCAGCCTGCCCGCACAGTGAGGAAAAGCGGCAGCAGACAACATGTGACTGTTCATGGGAAGTGGAAGGAGGGGAAGAGTTTCTCCAGCAAAGTCTGTGGATTGTGAAATTTGAGAAGGGCAGTGCGAACCCACCCACGTCCCCATTGCGCGCTCGGGAAAAGCAACCGACACTGCTGTTCCTCTATGGAAAGAACAAGAAACAAAGGGGTTCAGTTCCCTGGTCTGGGCTGTGGCTGCGGGAGTCGCACCTTGAAGCCACCTTTGTATCGCTCCCCCCCCACACAAGGACCCGTGCAGCCGTGGGGCGGGTTGGAGCGGCTGGGTGGCTGCATGTGTTCGTGGACTCCAGGCCTGTAGCATGAATTTAACATCCAGGGCTGTGCCTTTTGTAGCCCGGACGTCAGTGGCAATTGTACATTTAAACTTCCCTGCATAAATATTTATGTCAGCATAAAGTGCAACCCAAAGAAAGGCTTACAGCTTCACCATACACACCCTGGAGGGGGAATCGGGTTAGATGTGTTGAAGGCAGGGGCGCCGTCATGATGTTTCCCAGTTGAGGATCTGGGTCTTGCTATCCTGAGTAAAAATCTGCATAATAAAACCTAATTTATCATGTAATAAAATCCATAAGTTCGGCATTCAGAAGTCCAGAAAGACTCTCAGCTCTATTTTCAGTGGCCCCCTGTGATTTGTGAACTGACTTGCTATGGCCAGCCCGAGAGCTTAAATATCCCGAGTCTGGCCTCAAAAATCATGAGGTTGGGCTCCGAAATAGGAAGAATTTGCAAGAATAATAAACGTTGGGGGTTTTTTGCCTTTCGGTGTTTTGAGCTGGTGCTTTTCTGCTTGAGCCTGCAAAAATGAAGGCTTCATCTCAAATTAGATCTGAGAATCCAATGCCATCACATGACTCCCGGAGCTAAGGTTGAATGAAGAACATCAAGTGTCATGAGATGCATGACGGCGGTTCCTCTTCTGCTATAAGGAAAGGGGGAGATGTGAGCAAGGATGCTCCGATTTCCCACAGGCTCTGCTAATAATGGATCTCGGCTTCAGAGCATTGACTTAAAATAGGCATAAAAAGTGAAAATCCCCACACTCCGGAGACCAGATAAGAAAAGGGTATGAAAATATATGCCAAGCAAAATGTTACCTTGATAACAGCATGTGTGTCCCAGAGTACTTAGCCCTGCTTGTGCAAATGTGCTGTATCTAAGATCAGTGGGGAATAACAGCAAATGAGTGCAAAAAAAAAAAAATAATAATAATAATAATTAGACGGGCTTTGAGGGTGAGAAGCTAAGTGCTAAGTTGCTGTGAGCTTGTAAAGGAAGCGGTGAGTTCAGTCTGCGAGCAAGCTGACTTGGCCAGTGAGAACGAAGGTCGTAATTCTGGAAGGATAATTAGTGTCTTCGCACGTTCGGTTTGGGTGGCTGGGGACACTGCCAGTGATGTGCAATGCACACATGGGAGACAGCTAAAAGGATTTTCTTTTCATTCTGTAAGCAGCCGGTGGGGATTATCAATCGGGAACAGCGGCCAGATTTGCATGTAAATAAATGACTGACACTGGCCAGTGACAATTTGAACTGTCCAGCTGCAATGACTTTGACTTGCTGACATCATTGCTTCATTAGCATGCAGGAGATGAGAGCACTGCAACAGCAACGATTCTGGCTCCGCTACCAAGCCGGCAATTATTCTCGATGGGCTGCACATTTTCCTTGTTAATGTCTTGAGCCCGGAGAGCAAATTGGCCGGACTCCTGCCACCTCTCGGGGTCATGTAGCCAAGCTGGGGGTCCGCTGGATTCATCTGGATTGCGGGGAAGGTGGAGGGGGGAGGAAAGGAGATGAAAAACCACACGCGGCTGGAACGGTGAGCTGAGCTGCAGAGCTGCTCCAGACACAGGGCAGAAATCTCTCTGCTGATGGTTTCCACCGCAGATTTTCTTCTGAGCAACACCGTTGTGTGCGTGTGCGTGTGCGTCTTCGAGAAGGCTTTGACAAAAAGCGTCCTGCTCCTTTCAAGAGAAGCACCTACCGGCGTCTGTCACAGTTTGGAGAAAACACAAGATGCTTTATAGCACTGCAGTGGCTTGGCTTTGCCTGGGAGCAGCCCACCAGAGGAAAGTAAACTGTACAAACTAACACAGCAGAAGAATCTGCCGGATTGCTGCTTTTTTCCATGCTGGCATCGGCGCCGGGAGGAATAGGTAAGGAGCCGTCTTTTACCAGCAACTTAGAAGTTTATCGTGTATTTTTAGCAAGGAGGGAAGGTCCAAGGGATGGCAGTCCTCTATGTGCACATAGGGCTAAATTCTGCCATGGCTGATCTTTAGAGAAATGATTATTATAATTTTTTTTTTTTTTTTTTTTACCTTGCTATTCTTGTTCATGAAATAGGTTGATTGTTAAAGGGTGTTGTACAGCTGCAGAAAGTCGAAGATAAATGCTTAAGCTATGTTTCATTTTGGAAAGCTTAGCTGGTTTTTAAATGGGGGAGCCCTGGTCTTTCTCGGTGCTGATTTACTCCTCTGGTCAAATTTAGCTGCAGGAAGTCTGGGACCAGGGGGTCTCTTCAAGCTGGCCGCATCCAGTCTGGATTTCTAGATGGTGATGTTGCAGTCGGGGGGATGTGTTGTATAATTTTATTTAGAAATTCTGCTGATCGTTCGAAAGCCTTTTTGCTTGCCCGGGGTATCTGTGCAGTCAAAGCCAGAGGTTGTTTTCCACTGTAATTTTCTCTCCGTCACTTTTTCTGTATATTCCTTTAAGGCGGGTTTTAAGCAGCCATATGTGACACGGTGCTGACCTGTGACCATGTAAAGATTTTAATCCAGTTACTCTTTGTTTTGTAGTCATGATTCCTTGGCTACGCTAAAGACTGATTGAACCTTTATGAACCACCGAGGATTAGCGCTGGGCAGAATAATGCCGGAATAATTATTCACACCAGATGCAATGTCATCCTTTTAGTTGTAACCCTGTTACCTTGTAACTTGTCCTGTTCCTCCGGTGGTGATTTTCCCGGCTGTGAGCACTTAGATGTCTGGCACCAGCACGTTTTGTTTGCAAGGGCAGTGACTTGAATCGGGGCAAAGGTTTACCGAGTAAACTGTTTGCAGTTAACGGGATTATATTCTGCTCCGTCTTTAAAGCCTTGCCTGCAATGTGGTATTGGACTTAACCAAATGAAACGGCAGAGCCTGCTTGCTCCAGGCTGTGTCTGACAGCATTGGCCGGCATACACAAAACCCGCTCTGCTCCTGATTGCTTTTGCAAATGGGTCACTCTTGCCAGTCCCAGAGGATGCTAAACCTCAACTTTGAAATAATGACAATATTTAAATGCTCGAGGTGGAACGCTGCCCGTACTATGTCGACGTGTTTTGCCTAAGGATCAGATTTTGTTTCTCCTTTCCTTGGAGAGGCAAGGCCCAGGATGGACAAAACTGCGGCGTGTTTACTGCCTGCTTGCCACAAATCTGTCCTGCAAAAAAAAAAAAAAACCACCCCAAAAATCAGCCCCATGGGAAAGCAACAGGGAAATAGCTTTCATTTGAAACAGAGCCACTGAAGTTTATCATCCCAAAAATAAAATCTGAAAGGGAGACGGTGATGAGACAAAAGGGGGAAGGTTCAAATAACGGGCGTTCGTGGAGAGAGCAGCGTTATGCAAACTTAAAAAATACGGGAGCGTGCCAGGATGGATGCGTTTTTCCTGCCTGGTTC
>NW_005841934.1:791175-843614 GCF_000455745.1 Alligator sinensis
CGCCGTACTCGGTTCAAAACCGAAGTATAAATCCGATAGGATCAACCCTTCTGAAGCAATTGACTCCCTTCAATTAAACGCTATAAAGAAATCCATTGAGACAGGACCGTGGGGCTGTGTCTTGCTGGGCTGAAAAGCGAGTGGAGGATGTAATTAAAAACCTCCAAAGATAACCCACGGCACCGTGCAAGCTCTTCCAGGCACACTCGGGTCTGAACAGCTGAGCACATTCTTGGCTCGAGCGCGGCCGCGTTAAACCAGAGCGAGCGTTTAGTGATGGATTTTGCTGATTCTTCATTATGTCAGCGCGGTTCTCGCGGGGCACTCGAGACGTTGCTTGGCGAACCCTCACAATGGCGTGTTTAGAGTGGCCTTTAGGCCTCTGAGAAGTTTTTTCTCAGTTTAGACAGGGTTAGGAGCTATGTTTGTCCTGCCTGGCGGAAAACCAAAGCAGCCTGCCAATCACCATCAGCATCCTGCACCCAAAACCATGAGATTTAAATAAGTAAAGGTGAGGGGGATAGGGATTTTGGCTGAGTTGCTGACAGTAGGACCAGGAGCTGCCCAGTGACTCTTTGCCCATTTTTTAAGAGTCAAGGGGTCGCGTTGTCAGTGGTCGCCTGCAGCTGCTAAGGCTGGAAGCGTCCTATTTCTTTTTAAATGCAACCTGAGAGCCTCACCCCATCACCCAATGCCAAGGGTTTGTTATTTCAGCAAAGCCCCAGCCATTTTGAGGTCTGGGGGGTAAAAATCTGCATTGATAAGGCTGCCTCCGTTATTTGGACTCCCGCACACAACGCTACTCCTCCCAGCCCCATCACCGGGCTGAGCAGAGCAGTGGTCTGGGACACAGGATACCGAGTGTCATTCCTGGCTCTGCCGCTCAGCAGTCGGGGGGACTCTGGAGAAGTCATGTGCGCCTCAATTTCCCTACCTGTAAAATGGGCACGTTGCTTCATCCTTTGAGGCCGGTGGTGTGGAAATGGTGTAGAAAAGCAACATATCTACTCTTATTGTTTCTTTTACCAGTTTCTTATCTTTATGCAGCATATGCTTCATGGATGTGAGTAGGGTGTGCCCAGGGTGTTCTGATTTGATTGCATTTTAAGCACCGTGCAAAATAAATAATGACCCCTAGGACAAGTACTGGGGCATCCTAGGGGGTCATAGGTTTTATTTTTGGATCTACTTCGGTGGTACGCGGGGTGCGCACACCTCAGCACATGGGGAGCTGGCTAGAGCCCGGACAGCTGCCTTCCACCTCGTGTTTTGGGGATATTTGCTGGAATTGGAGGGGACTGACTCCCAACTAGTAGCATTGAGGCTGCTCTCATATCTCCCAGACCATCATAACAGCAAACTGCGTGGCAGTGTAGCAACATTTTGTCCAAAAGATGGCCCCTTCTCTAGCTGAAGTCTCTGGTCATTTGGGACCACTAGCTACAGCGGCGGTGAGAGGTTGCTCAAGCGCTGGGGTTGGAGGAGCGGCTGTGAAACCATGGAGGGAAGTCGGAAGGAAACATGTTCCCAGGGAGGTGCAATGCAAGGCCTTGTGGCTGGCTTTAGCTGGCAGCTCTTCTTTCCATCTGTCTGGAGAGAGCTTGGAGGCAGGTTGCCTGGTTCGGCCCTTTAAAGGCCCTCGAAATCTTCGCCGTTTGCCAGGGCAGCAGACAGTACGCCCCGAGGGGCTGCAGCAGCGTGCCAAAGAGGTGACCGGAAGGTCGGCGCTAATTAGATCCGAGAACGCATTCACCTGAGAGGACCTGGCCTGTCTGTTTGCAGCCACATCAGCTCCCTGGGGTGGGTGGCTGTCCCGAGGGAGGGTCAGCCGGTGCAACGGCATCAGCCCAGTGACTGCCGTTGTACCATGCAGCGGGGAGATGCATGACAGTCTGCACCCCAGGCCTCCGTGGGAAATCTCAGGTACCCCCTGGGATTCGGTTGTGCACCCTCTTACGCACAGCCCCGCTCCCAGCCCGTGTAAGCCACGTGCACCAGGAAATCTTGCACTGCCCACTTGATGCTGCCGTGCCTGTCCCTAGGGCCTCCGGGCCCCGCCGTCCAGAAGGCCACGGAGGAGCAGCTTTGCTCTGCATTGCAGCCCCCGGGTGGCATCTGGCCACCCGTTGCTTATGCTAATCTCTTACAAGCCGTGCATTTATTTTTGTTTCACTTTCTTGGTGGGTCTGACTCATGGACTATGCCTCAGCCTCCTTGCCGGCGCCTGCGAAAGCATTAGACCTCCTCTTGGGAGACAGCAGCCAGAATAATCCCTGCAACGGGTGGCATTTATGGCGCTGTGTCTTGCAACGGCTGGCATTTATGGCGCTCGCGGTTCATCCCCAGATTTGCTTTGTTTCCTCCCCGGTGCTCCTGTCCTCTTCGGGGCACAGAAACAGCAGTCAGAGCAGGCAATACAAGCTGGGCTCAAAGGATGTGAAAACTGAGCCTTCCCTAGATCAAGAAGCCCGGTGGCAGCACCCATGAGCGCATCCTGCCATTCCCTGCTGGCAGGGACTCGGGGGGGCTTGTAGCAGGAGCCCCCCAGGGCAATGCAGCTGCCGTCCTTTCCCAAAGGGAGAAGCCCCTGGATTGGGAGCCAGTTAGCGCCATTTCCTTCAAACCAGTGGTGGGTGGCGCTGGTTGCTGAGCACGCGTGTAACGTGCCTGCCCTGTCCTCTGCAGTGGCTGTTTCCAGGAGGAATGAAGCAAGTCCTTGGGGTGATGCATGCTCCGGTAACGTGGACCAAAGGGGTCCGTGTCCGAGTGCCTGGGACCTTCTTGCGCTGTGCAGCCCTTCCTGAGCAGGTGATGAGACCACCAACCCCCCGTGGGCAGGGGGATACAAGAAGGGGTACATCCCTCTATCCAGGGCTGATACAAATAGGGCTTCTCCAACATATCAGATTCAACTGAAGCCCCCCACGCTGTGTCCCGGTCGGGCATGGTCTGGGAGGGAGGACAGCAAACTGGGAATCAGGAAAAACGGCATCTGCTCCTGCTGTATCACTCTGGGCCAATTCACTCTGCCTCTCTGTGCCTCCATATCCCTACCTGTAAGGGGAGATGGTGATATGCTGCTTTGGATGGTAGGTGCAAGAGCTCGTGTGTGTTTTGAGCAATAGAGGAGCAAGAAGAGCACCCAGTTCTCTTTGCGAAACATGGTGGGTTTGATCTCAGCTGGAATCTGGGCTCATAAACCAGAGAATTGTTTTTGGAAGGGATGAGAAAACCTTGCATGCCAATGCGCATACCCAAATATATGCAAATCCTTTATTGCGTAGTGTGGAACAATTGTCTCGTCTCCGTGCATCGCGTGCCAGCAAAGCCACGAGCTTGTGTTGCAAGTTAGCCCCAGACCGCAGTTTCGGTGCAATGCAGTTTACTTAATTTAGCCCCCCAGGGAGACGCAGGGGGGAAGAAGACAAATAAGACTAAGAGGTCTGCTGTGTCCCTTTTCCAGCCTGCAAAGCTTTGAACTCTCTCCCTCAACAGCAACTTTTCGCCTTGCTTGTTGCTGCTTTGATACCCGATCGGTCCTGCCTGTTGCACGTGTAGGGCGATCACCTGGCGGGGGGAGGACACGGTAGTTGGGAAAGAAACCGCTGGTCTTTTGCTTGATTCACAAGGTGGCAACTGCTGCCCCACGCCTCTCCCCTGCTTGGCTGAAGAAACAGCCAGTTCAGCATCGTGGAGCTTGCAGAAATCTTGTCTGACAAACCCGGGGGGTGGTTTGATCCCCACATGGCGCGAACAGGAGCGATGCTGGTTTTCATTGACTGATGCAGCCTCGAGCCCATCGGTTGCTTTACCTCTCCATAGATTCATAGATGTACTTAATATCTTCCCCATCTGTAAAATCCTCCAGAGCCATTTAGTTCATTGGATATGTCCCAGAATGCATCACCCTGGTGATGGGAGGCATTCAGCCTATGAATTCAGGCTCAGCTCCGTCTTCCTGGGCACTTGAGGGGGAACTGGGCTTATTTAGTCTGCAGAAGAGAAGACCGAGGGGGATTGAATAGCAGCCTTCACCTCCCTGCCGGGGGCTGCAAAGAGGATGGAGCTGGGCTGTTCTCAGTGGGGGCAGACGACAGGACAAGGAGCAATGGGCTCATGTTGCAGCAAGGGCCGTTGAGGTTGGATATTAGGGAAAACTTTGTCACTAGGAGGGTGGTGAAGCACTGGAACAGGTTACTTATAGAGGTGGTGGACTCTCCATCCTTGGAGGTTTTGAAGGCTTGGATCGACAAAGCCGTGGCTGGGATGATGTAGGTGGGGCCGGTCCTGCTTGGAGCAGCGGATTGCATTAGATGTGACCCCCTGAGCTCCCTTCGACCCTCGTTTTCTACGATTCTCTGATTCCCCGCGCAGCCGCCTTGACTGGAAAAGCAAAGGTGCCCGTTTCGGGCACGCTTCCCTGCCGCGGCCTTTTGCCACTCCCAGCTTCAGGCGCTCGCTGTCACCAGGGAAAGATGTTGGTGATGGAAGCAATGAAGGACTTCGCCATCCACTGCTTGTTCAGGGACCACGCTGCGAGTTCACACACTTGAGCAGCAACACACTGAAAACAGCTTAGGTCAGGAAATGAAGGTATTTAAATCCAGGGCAGGGCAGATGAGAAGGTTTTCGGCACAGCAGACATAGAGGGTTGAGCTTGGGCCAAGCCAGGGGAGGGTATGAGTTCCCGATGGGGCGATGCAAGCGGTGGGCACAGCCGGTTGTTTGTTTCGGTAGAAAGTTTCCTTTGGGGAAGCCCGGGGGGAGTCATGTTGGAAGGTCCCTGGGTTATGAGATGGTTTGTGAAGTCCCCTCTCTTTCTTCCACATCCCAAGGTCAGGTCTGTCTCGGTTCCCAAATATGCCCATGGTGTTTCACTTCCAGTGGATATGCTAGGTTTGGGGAAGGTTTGGTTGTGGGGACAGGCAACAGAGCAGTAGATAGGCCAGGGAGCAGCAAACAGAGCAGCAGAGCAAAAAGCCATGTTATGCTATCCTATACGATTTTAGTTACTTGACATTTCTTGAAGCCCAAATCTGATTTCCTCTTTTGCTTCAAGAAGCACCCTCAACATTTAAAACGATCTTCCTAAGGCTGCAATACTTCCTTCCGCGGACCTTGCTGCTGCCGTGTGCAACAGACCTGTCCAAAGGCTGTGCTGATGATGGGGCTAAACCTTGCACCAACCTCGACTGCACGGACAGCTCCAGCCCCAAAGAACTTGCGTCCTAGTGAAACTCATGTGAAACCATTGAGAAAAACCCACATGGGCCCAAACCAGGCATGGCTGTCTGTCCCCAAGCTTGGACTTCAGACCCTCGGCGTTGTAGATCAGGCCCCTCTCTGCTTGAAATGCTATCGCCGTCCCAGCGTGCACGTTCACGGTGACGCCGCGCTCACTGCTTATTTTTCCGAGAGGCTCGTAGGCCAGAAGATGAAAAGTCTGCAGTTTGCCCAGATAATGCTTTTTGCGCTCCCTGGGCATGCACCAGCGTAACGGAGGACGGCGTAGAGAGCAGCATGCCGGGAGCGCGGTGCAGAGGCTGGAAGTCCAAGACATCCATCTTGCAAGGCCAGCGCATTTCTCGATGTGTTCAGGGCCCTCTCGGCTTGGCACCATGTGCAGGCAATTCGGCGAGGGCTGCTTTCCAACAGAATATGACACCAGGAAGTGTCATTTTCTCCTTAGTTACTTCCCTCCTTCCTGGCCCCACTTCAGGGCAAACAAGTGTGTAGCTCCTTCTGGAGCAGAAATACCAAAGCTGTTGTCTAGCTCCGGCTTTGGTAGCGGGGAAGCTGCCACCCTGCTTCCTCTTCCCTTTATTCCCCGCTCGTGAACGACTGATGGTTTTCCAACTCGGTGACGTCCTTCAGCCTCTTTCATCCGTTGCTCCCCAGATCCGTTCTTTGAACTCGGCAGCGCTGCCAACTCGCACGACTGTATTAGCAGTTGTCGGTGCTTTTCTTAACGCCTAGCCTCGTGGAGTCAAGTGGGATTTTAGGAGAGCTGCAGCTGTTGCTTAAAAGCTGAGGGTCTGGCCCTCGGTTTTCCTGAGGATAACTTGAGAAAGGGAAACCTCAGAAAGCAAGTAACAAGAATCCCAAATGTATTAGCCTGCGGAAAAAGCTCCAGCTTATTTTGGGCCCTGATTTGTGATTATTGAACGTGTGAGGCAGGCCTTGCTGAACTTCTCTCAGCTTAAAAAGGACATTAAAGTAGGTACCTGCATCTCACTAATTGCCATAGGAGCGGTGCTTCTTTTGGACAAGCTTGCAGCACCTTACTGACTTCAGTGGGAGCTGCATGCATGTACCCAAGGGCTGCATGATGTCTACGCCGTTAAAAGACAGCAAGCAAAAAATAATTGCTTCGAAACGAAGAAGAGATTTCCAGAAAGACACAGAGTAATTGGCTTAATTTGCTTCTCGTTAGAAGACGTGCGTGCTCTTTTCTCAAATGACACCGGGCTCAGTTGCTGATAGAAAAAAGTGAAGATCTTCCCAGAGCGGGAGAGAGAGAAATCTTGTCAATCAAAGCATTGCTGTTGATATGCCCAGGCTGATCTCTGGGCAGAAAGAACAAAGTCTCTGGGTTGGCCTTTCTGCATTGCGGTGCTCTTTGGATGGCAATGTGTTTGACGTGCTGTCTGAGACCTGTGCTCGTCCGGACTCTGGTAGTCTTACCACCTGGGCAATGGGCTAAACAATATCTCTGCTAGGTAGCAGCCAACGCATGGTCCAACCGATTGAGCCCTGCTGCAGCAGGGGATAGTGCTCATGACACCGTCCAAAGCAGGGACCTGGTTGTGCAATCTGTAAACTGCAGGGTAAAAACCAGCATTCGTTTTGTCTTCCACACCGTAATACTGGAACTACTACTGCCTTGTCATTTTTGTCATCTGTGCGCATCAGAAGATACATCTGCATGTACCAAGGGTGGTAGACCATGTACCAAGGGCGGGTAGACCTGCTTTGTAGACCTAGCAGAGCTCTACCTTTGGAATAGATTGGCAACGTGGCCTTATGGATTTCATCTCACAATGGCGACATTTGAAAAATACATGTTTCTATTTACATTTCTTCCCAAAGGAGTTGTTTTTTAAAGTATATTGGGCTAGAGGACCATACAATAGATTTGAGTGCGTCTACCCTGTAGACAAGGTGCTTTGGGTAAATCCGATATCTTTTATTAAACCAACTCAAATAGTTGGAAAAATTCTTTGGAGCAAGCTTTTGGGTACAAACACCCTTCATTAGGCTGAGGAAGCATCTGCAGATGGTCGGTGCTCTTCCTGGATGGAGTGGTAAAGCAGCCAGAGGCTGGGTTTTTGGCTGTAGCTGTGTTGGTCTAAGGACACAGGCAGGCAAGGCTCTTTGGGTAGATGTGATATCTTTGATTAGACCAACTGAGTAGTTGGAAAAAAGTTCTTTGCAAGCTTTCAGGCACAAGCGCCCTTCTTCAGGCATCGGGAGACTCTGCTGTTGTTGTGAGATCTCCAAGGAATGAAAGAAGCTAAAAGTGTGCCAGGTGGTCAGTGAGAGTGTAATGAGGAGGAAAATGGTGGGAATTGTAGAAAGATCATATGAGAATCGCATAAAAGTGAGAAAAGGGCAACCCTTTGATTTTCACATGGATCGTTTCCTGACGTTTTGTGAAAACATGGATTTACTAAAAATATTCTTGCCTTGCCTTTTGATCCCATGAAAGCACAGAAGTCCAGCTCATCTGCCTGAGACCGTGAGCACTATCTAAGTAGAGTCAAAGCCCGGTCTAGCTGCTGTTTGCTGCCTGGTTGATGGGATGCTAGTGCATTAAAAGATGGAAACCATTTTCTTCCAGGTAGGAAGAGAGGTAGTGTTAGGATGACACAAGAGGGCACAGGGAGGGGTGGAAAGGGATACAATCGAATCAGTGGTAGGGTCTAGAGGTTTGTAAACCTCCTCCATGGAAGTGGCAGGACATTGGGAACTGAAGCCTTATGCAGCAGAGCGGCCAGAGGAGCCCCATGCTGCAGACCCTATGGAAACTTCTCTTCTCCTGGGATTATAGCACCCACTTTTTAATGAGCTAGACTTTTTCCCACTGGGAGATAACAAAATGCCTTCCCACAATCTCTTAATTGGCAAGAGAGCTTTTTCTGCCAGAGCAGCTGAATGTCTGAACTTGGTCAGAAACAAGGCCAGGAATAGATAAGCTTCCTGGAGTTTTTTTTTCTCATAAGCAGAACTGTTAATGATCAGGTTATCGGTGTCATCATGAAACCAGTATGGAGTAACCCCGAATCCTGGATGGCCATTTACAATGTGCTGCCAATTTTTAGTCTTGGTAATTGAAATGCCTGGTTTCTCTCATTTCTTCAAAGCCCCAAACATTGCTCCTTTCAATTAAGCCCTTTAGTATTAACTCCCTGCTAGTACAGAGAAGAGCGAGGGGCTGAGCTGGGTTTTGAATGGTCCGATATTTGCCCTTTCGGAAATGCCACCGCATATAATTATGCCATCTTCTGCCTTCTCCGCAGAGCACTTCCCTCCGGCGATGCGTTCTGCCTTCGCCGCGGGCTACTGAAGCTTCTGCCTGAGCGGTTTAGGATGCAACCAGATCCCCACGGCGCAAAATGCAGCGAGAAGTCTAGCAGTCTGATGATTCACAGAGGGCCCCGTTCCAGCTCTTACGGCAAAGCCAGGGACCCATCCCAGTGCTTGCAGGGGTACCCTGTTCAGCCCCACTGCGAGAGTTTCTGCCCATCATGGAAAGGCAGGAAAAGAGGGGGGTGGGAGAAAAGCAGGTTTGCATTAAAACTAGCAGCCAAGTTTACTCATCTTAAGCCCCGAATTGCTGACTGGCTGCACTGCTTGTGACACGGACGGGCCATGTGGCAGGATGGTAAAGCTCTCTTCCATCATGCTTTACATCGCTGCTTTGTTATGGGGGCTGTTTCCTTTGAACTCCGATCCCGTCGGGACGTGCATCCAGCAGTTCAGCCGTGAGAGTTCAGCCTGTCGTCTTCGTTTTGCCACCTGACGCCACGTTGCCTTTTGTTAGCTGCCTGCGTGTTAAATGCTGGGCCGGTGACAGTCTGCCTGGAGCCTCGTGATTGATCCCCTCGGAATTAAATTTGGCCGAATAGTGCGAAAGCCCATTAGGAGAAATATCTAATTCTCAGATGCTAAGCGTTTAGGCTCTGAATGCATTAATTATTCCTAACGTCATGTTGCATGTTGAGCTGCTTCTAATCGTATCAGGAGATGAGGCAGCAATGGCTTTGGAAGCAATGGGCCTGCTGAAGCATAGAGCTTGTCCACAGTAGCTGATTAATTAAAGCA
Organism: Alligator sinensis; assembly: GCF_000455745.1. Classification (NCBI taxonomy): domain Eukaryota; kingdom Metazoa; phylum Chordata; order Crocodylia; family Alligatoridae; genus Alligator; species Alligator sinensis. Next base: position 800,500 of record NW_005841934.1, read on the forward strand.
TTTGTATGAAATGGTGCATTAATTATTTTTTATATCAAAAAATATAGAGCCCCTCTGCCTAACTGGAGGCAGACCAGATGCTCAGGGTGCGCTTGGGTCTGTGTGTATTTGCAATTTGATGAAAGGCAGGAAATGGGGAAAACTGGCAAATCTCCCTGGCTTGATAACCGGAGCTTCTCGCCTTTTGCCATAGTGCGTTTTTCATGCTGCTGTGACTACGTGGAAATTCAGACTCGAACCTGGAGCCGGTTGTGGACATTGTTAGCGTGTTTTGAAGCAATGGCTACCAAGACAGGAGGAAGTTTTGGGAGAGGCAGCAGCAGCACAGTGTCTTAGCTGGTCCCACTGGGCTTTTCCTTGCTTCTGTACCGGCAGGCCTGGTACTGCCTTTGACTGCATGAATTGGATCCACTGGGTTTCTACCCTGTCGTGTGAGCGCCGAATCTCACCCCCAAACTTAAAAACACACACAGCGTGTTGTAAGGAATCATTTTATCTTTGTAAGCAGATGCAACCAGCCTGGTGTATCTGAGCTCTTTTTAATCCAAACTCCCTCTGATCCATTCCCCAGGGCAAATCATGCCCAGCAGTTTCCCTGCTTTTGCAGTTTCCTCCCTTTGCTCCGCTTCTGAGCGTGCTTGATGTTTTTGCCCTGCTACGGAGACGCGTGCTTGTCCCACGCGCCTTTTTTGGGCTTTTCCTTCGTGATCCGTGCTTCTCTGTGGTGCACCCTGAACACGGGTGAGCTGAACTCGAGCACAGCAGCGTTTGCGCTGTCGTGGCCGCATTACATTTACGCCCACTGTGGGCCTACCCCCATACAACCTAGCAGCTCATCCCTGCCCCAAAGGCCTCAATCCATTAAGAAGGGTACCATAATAGTGTGGCTGCTTTTCGTAGCTCCCTGTAATGGGGCATCATCAGATTATACCATATTTTCTTATATATATACGCAGCTTTTCCCCGCAAATCTCCACTCCAGACTGGGGGGTAATTAGGTAGAGAAGGTAATTTTCTGCCTGGAGTTGAAAGCAACCTGGTCTGAAGCCTGCTCTACAGGGCAGCAGCTGTGATATTGCTGTTTGGGCAGGTGAGGGAGTCAAATGACTTATTAGCTCCTTGTTCGTCACCCTATAGGTGTTAATGATCATCCCTCTTTTTTAATGGTCTTAATGTACCACTCATCAAGCTAACCTTTCTTAGGGCAGTTTTGCTGTCTGTTAGCTGCTTCTGGTCTTTCACAGCCTCCTTAGCTCAGGCTCCTTAGCTGTTTAGCACAGGCACTTTCACTCTTCAAAACCAAAGGTCCACTCACGGAAAACAGTCTTCAGCAGCAGCTAGGGATTCAGCTTTAGTTATGCAGGAAAGGGAGCATGAGTCAGCTGACACTAAGGCTCTGTTCTGTGCAGCCAGAACTCTGGAAAACTCTTTACTTCTTCATTCTGCCGTTCAAAAAACCAGGTGCATATTATATTTGGAGGGGTATTGTATGCAAAAAAATATGATAACGAACTTTATTTTACTTTGTTAGCGAAGTTATGCTATCGGTATCGTAAAGGAACTTTGCATCCGGAGCTTTCTGCTCACGCTGACAGCTGTATTGGCTGTATCCTCAGCTCACATCCATCTCAGAAACTCCACTGAAGTCAATGCGTATAGGTTGGTTTAAAATATTTGAGGGTCTGACCTTTATATCTCATCATCAGGGATCGTGGTTTTCTCTGATTAAAAAAAAATCCCCAATTTTCAGATTTAAAAAAGTTCGCCACTATCCATATGTTTCTGTGGTTAAAATGAAACACCTCTATCTATCTATCTATCTATCTATCTATCTATCACTACTAGTGATACTACTAATCTATCTAGATATAGATATATTACATCTATCTATCTAGCTATTAGATCTAATATATCTATCTATATCTAGATAGATAGATCAGTAGTATTACTCTTTCTAGATAGATATATAGATCTACTATCTAGTTAGCTAGCTAGATATATTAGTAATGTTTAATTTTAATCACAGAAAAATGTGGATTTGGGGCTACTTTTTCAAATCCAAAAATTGTGTTGTTTTTTTTTAATCGGAGAAAACCAGGATCCCTGATCATTATTTAATAGCCTGAAGGAAGTTTACTTCTTAATGTAGGAGGTGGCAATGAGTTCTGTATCCCAAGACTTTTATCCATCTGATTCGTCCTAAGACCCTCCAAGGCTGACTATGGAAGTATGGCTCCCCTCTCCCCCATGGAAGACGCACACATTGAATTAGAAAAATGCTTGAGAAGAGCTGGGGTTTTGCCAAGGGTGCCTTGCCAGAAGTGGTTTTATCCCGAGTTCAGTACCTGAGCTCTCACGGTTGGCATAAAACTCACAAGCGGACCTTTTTCTTTGTGATTTGCAGGAAGATCTGCCTCCACTGTAAGTGCCCGCAGGAAGAGCACGCTGTAACAGTTATGCCTCTGGAGATGGAGAAGACTGTGACGAAGCTCATGTTTGACTTTCAGAGGAACTCGACTTCTGACGACGACTCCGGCTGTGCCTTGGAAGAGTACGCATGGGTGCCTCCAGGGCTGAAACCAGAGCAGGTAAACATTTGATTTAAAATGCAGTTACTGCCTTGCCTTTAGAAGCCAGTGGCCTGTTTTCTCTAGACCTCGTGTAATGGGAGGATCTGTTTGCATGCAGGAGGCTGTTCGGACACTCGGGGTCTTTGTGCTGCGCAGAGTATGTGGCTTGGTTAAACATGTAAGACAAAGCTGGGTCTCGAGCTGTGTGGAGACATGTTTTTATGTGTGTGTAGTCATAACTTGTAGTGAGGACAAAAGCTGAACTGCGTAGAAGATGGAGCTCAATCCATTTATGAAAGGGGTGATATGACACAGCTGCATCAGAGACCGGCTGACCAGGAAAGTCCCTTCCAAATTGTTGCCTAACTTTTCTGTAGTTTCTCCTGTTCCTGCAAAATTGAATCCTTATCTCACGACACAGAAAGACACAAGCTAATTGTCTGCCTTCTCAGGAGTGTGATCAGCGGAGCACACAAGTACGTGGCACTTCCAAATTTCAGCCCATCTCCCCTTGTTTTTCCCGTTGGGAGTTTGGTTTCTCAGACCCAACTGTCTGCAACTTTCCGTGGGGGAGGGAATCGCTCAAATTGCTCAAGTGAAGCTTGCATATTGCTGTTCATGGCATTAAGAGAGCAGATGCACCTTAGCATGCTGTCTGTACATTTGTCGTGATGCTTGCCATTATTCAATGCGTTTAGTCTTTATGCTGATCTTTTACATTTTAGACTCAGGGCCGAATGTCCAAAGGAGATTGCAAAATGAGGTTAGCCTTGATAATTGCTATGGTGATCGTTTTCAAGTAAGGAGGTTGGAAAAGGGCAGAAAGTTTTCATTCTTGTTGTTATAATAACTCTGTTTTCCTGAGCTTTATTCAGAAAGGCTTAGGCATTTCCTGAAATATTTTGGCACCACCCACAGGCTGTAAATATTATCTGTCTGATTAGAGAAAATCCAGTTGCCTTTTCTTCCCCTGTCACTGGGAACATTGCAGCAATGCTCAGTCCTTGCATAAAAGCACCCTGGTACTTTAGGGTTCATTTACTGCCACCTGGCCAGGCTCATTCGAATACAGTCTTTCTTTCTGTTGACTTTCACAAGTTGTCCTCTGAGAGACAGCGTTAAGGACTCGTGGTAGAGGTGATATCTTTTATTAGACCAGCTAGATTTTTGCAAAAAAACCCCAAAAACTTTAATTGCAAGCTTTTGGGTGCAAACCCCCTTCATCAGGCATCGGAGAAAAGATTGTAAAAGTTCTCCTGGGTAGAAATGAAAGTTCATGTTTCATATTTCCTGTTTGGAAAAGTTCATAATCCAACTTTTCTCTGAGCCTATAAATGAACTTTTCCAAACTTTTCCAAACAGGAGATTTTACCACCTTCAGATCTCCTATGAAACATGAACTTTCATTTCTACCCAGGAGAACTTTTACAATCTTTTCTCCGATGCCTGATGAAGGGGGTTTGCACCCAAAAGCTTGCAATTAAAGACTTTTTTTTTTTTTTGCAAAAATCTAGCTGGTCTAATAAAAGATATCACCTCTACCACGAGTCCTGGATGCTTTTTCCTCTAGACCAACATGGCTACAACCTGGATACTCTGAGACAGAGCATTCACAAGGAAGAGAAACCGGTCTTCAATACGAGGCCAGTGCGCACTCTCCAAGAGACCCTGATGTGGGTCCCTCATTTGAAGTCAGATGTTATTTCCTCTCTGCTTCACAGCAGAGGCCTCTCAAGAAATCAGGAAGCAGCATGGAGCATTTGTTGAGGCTCTTCCAAAAAAAGCAGTCTCAAAATACTGCTAGTAGATACTGAACTGCTAAATATTACCCTGGGTTAATCCATTTCCTGGCGCATATCTTCCAGCTTGCTCTTCTTCCAGAGGTCACTCCGCTTCTACATATGAATATTAGCTTTTTAATTACACTTCCCAGTCTGCCTTCCTAGATCTTCAGATTGACAGATTTGCCACTCCAAGTTTGGGTGTAGTCACCACGGAGACAAAGCAACAGGATAGTAGTGTGAGCACACAGCCTGGTACTGTAGATTTGACTTGCAGCTGCTCAGTTAGACACTTCAGCCTTGTTAGGACCCATGTTTGGACCTCTCCCCTATCCTGGGAGCTTCCAAGGGTCCCAGAGTCAAGCCTTTGACTCCTCTCTACTGCACAAAATCTATTTGGGATGGGTCAGAAAATGACTTTAGAGATCCCCTGATTCCTATTGTTGACCCCAATCTGCTTCCAAAGGTCCATACTGTGGTCTGTAGTAAATGGACGACAAAGAGAAGTGAAGCAAAAGATCCATTTGCCCAGTAAAGACCACAAATTGCTCAGTTAGAGAAGTCTTGTCTCTTCAGCCAGTTTCTGGCAAGGAAGTTATTCCAGGTTATGAATCAGGGGTGTTGGTGGGGTATAGCCCCTTGCAAATCTGATCTCCCTTGTAGCTCCCCAGGCCATTAAACCAGCTGCTGGCCACACTTGGGTCAGGTCTGAATGCACCACTATGACTGGAACAACTGCACTAAGCCACAGACTTGAGAGCAATGAAAACTTCTGCACAGGTTTTTTTTGTCCTTCATTGTTATTTTCCCATAGGATTTCTTTAAATGGACCGGCTTGTCATAGCTTAAGTGGAGCTAATTTATTAAAATGTCTTTAAAAAAAAAAAAAAAAAAAAAAGCGTGAGTAAAATGGGAGATCAATCCCTTGAAACGCTAATGACTTCGTGATGTGGTTGTAAGACAGAGCCCTTATCTCAGCTGGACATAATAATTGAATAGATATCAGAGGAGAAGTTGTTCAGCATCTTCAGTTCATTATCAATGACTTTTTTTTAAACTGCTTCTTCTGTCTAAGATAGCCATCGGTTTCATATTTCTTCTTTATTCCTTTGCTCCTCGTTAGATCTAATAATTGCAAGAAAAGAACAGCTCCATTTTCCTTTGTCATTGGTAGATGTCATTGTAACAAATATGGGGTCATGTCCACACAATCCAGAAGTGTCCTGTCCACAGATATATCAGAGATGTCTTGGCAGGTTCAGGATGTCATATTAGGACTCTGATGGTCCCTCCCCCCCTAAAATGTACAACTTAGGCACTTCTAAGCGGGTTTTGACCCCTTCATTCTGAGAATGTGTTGTGTCCCTTCTTGCTTGTTCGGATATCGTCAGCTGGGAAATTGAAAGTATAGTCTGTGTGCAAATCATGTGTTAGCAACTTTTGGAGAGTAATAAAGCACATTGGTCAAGGGCTTTATATATAATGATGATAGGAATTGTATTGACCACCTGGGTTAAAATTGCATGACAGCTTATCCACATATCAGACTACCAAGTCTTTTATAAACTGAGGATTATGTAGCTTTGGCTGTGCTGAGAGCCTGAACTCATATGGTGGAACGGCTTACATGTTTCAACTGTAAAAGAAGGATGTGTTGACAAGATAGTGGGATGGAAATGCAAATGCAGTAGTATTAAGAGGTGTCAGCTGGCATTTCCAATAGCAATAAGAAAGCATCGATACTGGAAGTACCGGTTAGTAAGGCCGTACATGGGATGTCGTGTCCCGTTGTGGTCATGCATGTTTGAGACAGATGAAGTCAGACGGGAAGAGGGGCAGAACAGAGCTACCAGGCTGAAATCTGGTTTGAATTTGGCGGGTCTGGGATCAAAGCCTCTTACAAGAACACAAATCTGAAAAATGTCGTGTGACAGCAGAAGAGCTTCTCTCTCCGATGATGGGAAACAGAGCTAGGTGTGAGGAGGACGTGGTATCAGCGGGGAGGAGCAGTCCAAGAGACGGGGCTCGCAGAGCACTCACTTGTTGCTTTTCTGCCGTCCATTGCCCATGTGTAGAGCTGAGGGTTACGGTTTTAAAATGAGTAGAGACAACCTCACCCGTATAACAAGTCACGTGGAACTGCAGACCCAGGCTCTGTGTTCGCTCAGGAAGGCAGTGTCGGGAGCCAAAATCCGGTGCTGGAGCTGGTGCTTTTCCAGCCAATCCTCCCTGCAGCTCTGTCAGATCTGGGGAGCCCACGTTTCAAACCGAACTTCTGCAATGTGTTTGCCCCGTTCTGGGATGTCACGAGCGGGCGTACGCACAGGGAGATGTGCATTTGGAAGCTCCCCGTGGCAATGGCTCGTTTGCTAGAAGGTTAAAACATCTGGACTTGAATTTCTGAAGCCGTGGGATGGCAAGGTGGGAGACCCACTGGTTCTGAACAGCTTCAGACCCTCCAAGGCTTGTGCTGAGGTTTGCTTTGAATGCTACGTTTTACAGGCTAAGGTACAGAGGGGTCTGAAAGGTCCATCAAAGCCATGGCAGGATCATAAGGAGGACTTCCTGACCTCCATGAAGTAAGAGACTTTTGATGGGTGCATTCTTCAAACCGAGCAGTTCAGGCTTAATTTGCCCTGTCTGGCATCTTCCAAAGTGGTTTCCTGTCATTTCCAGACTCCAGCTTCCCCATCCATGCCATAAAAATGTAATCCCCTCTTCCTAGCAGCAGAGTTGATCAGGATGAGTCCTTTAAACATTATAAAAAATATAATCTAAGGTAATACCGGTGGGACTGAGGTTCAGGGGACCAACGCATGTACTACGATCTGAGCCTTTAAAAGCTTTATGACATGGTAAGAAAGAAACTAGCAGGGCCTTAAGTCTCACCAGTATTACCTTGGATGATACTTTTTATAATGTTTAAGGGACTCATCCTGCGAAACTTTGCTGCTAACAAGAGGGGGGATTACGTTTTTATGGCATGGATGGGGAAGCTCGAGTATGTATACACCTGGCAGCCGTGCACCTGTCCCGTACCGTGCGACTGGAGTTGGAGAGAAGGACTCGAGCGCCAGAGGCACGGGATTATACGCACGCCCTATGACAGTGGCTTAGCGGAGTTTTAAATAGCAACAAACACTCGTGGATCCTTTCATCGGGTCCTGTCCCAACAAGCGACGTGTTAGTTCTTCGTCTCCAGGCTGGACGTGACCTCCTGAGGTCCCTTCCCACCCTCATCATCTGCGACTCTATAACTGCAACTCAAGAGATTGGGGTTCAGCACTTAAATCGCAGGTTCGCGATTGTCACGGAAGCCATGAAAAACGGTAATCTCTGCGGAAAATGGCAGGAAATCAACCCAAAAAAATTAATAAAAATAAAATGCTGGCTTCCTAGTGGTCCTCACGGCCTCTGCGACTCGGTCTCGCAGCCCGCCCGGGAGGGGAAGGCACTGGCTGCCGGGGCGGCAGCCAAGAGAGTGGCTTCCCCTTTGTGCCTCTCCACCAATCAGCACCAAGGGGCGGGGCTGTATGAAGGGCAGCCAGCAGTGAAGATGGCAGCCACTCTGTTGTCCCTCCTCCCCCTGGGGTCTCTCCACCAATCAGTGCTGAGGGGCGGGGTCACCATTAAATGACTGCAAAATTGGATCTTCTGGCCATGACCAAGCCACAAAAATGGGTTTTTCTCACTGCAGGTTAGGTAGGTCCCTAGCACTAGGTTCACTCTGGGTCCTGGGCAAGTTACTTGGTATTTCTCTTCCTTAGCTGGCCCTTCTCCTGGGGAAATAGTCCTCTCTGCTTTCTCTGGTCTCTTTAGCTTCAAAGCCTTGCAGGGGAGGGACCATCGCCTGCCGCGAGCGGCAACAGGACTGAAGAAACGAAGCCCAAACTCTGTTCAGACCCCCCAGGCATTGTTTTACCAGCTGGTTTTCTGTTGTACCTGCCTCCCTGCCTATCCTTGCTTCAGCAAAACTACCATTCGCGCCTTTCCCCTTCTCAATTACGCAGTGCGTGGCCTCGGTACAAAAGCTGCTTTGCTCCAAAAAATACCTTGGACCACAGCACTAATGGGGAAACAGCGGGCCACTGTGCTCCCGTCTCGTCATTCTCACCCTCTGCCGGGATCTGAAGGGCTCTGCGCCGCCGGCGAGTCAATAAGGACACGCGCACAGCTCCACAGGCTGTTCGAAAGGCAATTTAAAAAAAATTCAGGCTGGTGACTCATAGAAATAACACCAATTAAGGCAAGGAAAAAAAACGCATTTGTTTCTTTAGGGACACATCAGTTTTAACCATGCACTGTTAAGGGGTATTAAGTAGCTCGTAAAAATGTCATTTAAGACGCTAATCTTCTGGGAGAAGGCAGAGGTGGGACTAGAACCTGGATCTTTGGGCTCTCCGCGTTGTGCCAGAAGCTGTTTTGCCAGCCCCAGCTGGCGCTGGCTTGTTTAAACGCTGCCCCATACCTCCCACCGAAGGCAGAGCTGGTTTTCAAGCTCTCGCGGAGCAGGTCAGGAGATGGGCCCCCAAGGGAATTGCACGCACAAGCCCCTCAGTCAGTACCAGCCCCGTGTGCCGACACCATCGGTTCGTTTGCAGGGATAAGAACACCAGCATCCCCAGCAGGTATGTGCAGAAGGGGACGGAGGGGCAGCTCTTGGGTCTGCATCCTGGTCTCTGATTAGTGACCGGGAAAGCATTGCCCCTGGTGCCCGAGCCTCTAAAATTAACATGTGCTCAACTGCTTCGTTGTTTCAGGGCCAGTATACTCAGCACCTTGGAAGACTGGGCCCTCCACTACAGAAAGGATGTGGACAGACTGGGGGACAGTCATGAAAATGTTTCGGGGACTGGGGCACATGACTTGTGAGGAGAGATTGAGAGAAATGGGTTGATTTAGTGTGCAGAAGAGAAGACCGAGGGGGATTAAATAGCAGCGTTCACCTCCCTGCTGGGGGGCTGCAAAGAGGATGGAGCTGGGCTGGTCTCAGTGGGGGCAGGTGACATCAAGGAGCAATGGGCTCAAGTTGCAGCAAGGGACGTTTAAGTTAGATATTAGGAGGAACTTTCTCATGAGGAGGGTAGTAAAATACTGGAGCAGGTTACCCAGAGAGGTGGTGGACCTTCCATCCTCAGAGGTTGTTAAGACTCGGGTAGAGAAAGCCTTGACTGGGGTGATGTAGTTGGGGCTGGTCCTGCTTTGAGCAGGACTAGATGTGACCCAGGGAAGTGGTCCTCGCCCCTACCTTGGGCAAATTCAAGAGGAGGTTGGACGATCACCTGTCTGGGGTCTTGTGAACCCAGCGTTCATTCCTGCCTGTGGCAGGGGGTCAGGCGAGATGATCTGTTCAGGTCCCTCCTGGCCCTAGCTACTATGAAACTATGACCCCCTGAGGTCCCTTCCACCCTCACTTTCTTTGATATTTTTTCTATAATTTTGACTCAGCTTCTAGCAGACCATTCGCCAGCTCCAAGAGTTTCTTTAACGCTTTGGCTAAGCTCCTTGTTGAGCTCATTGGAGCCCAATAACTTCCTGCCCGCAGCAGGGGACTGGACTTGATGATCTTGCAGGTCCCTTCCAGTCCTTCGACGCTATGATTCTTGAACCCCCTTCCTCTCAAAGTGGACGCAGGCTCTCGGGAGCACAAATGACACAGCAAACACTGCCAAAAGTCAGGGACTCTTGACTCCCGGCATCAGCTGGTTGCAAACTTTGCAGGATAAAACGGACTGCGTTGTTGTACATCATTAGCAGCAGCTGAATTGTAGGTTGTACGAAGACGTGCTACCCAGCTGGTTACCATGGTGCTCTGGCAGAGCAGCTCCATCCTGTGTCTGTCACCGGTGGATGGTGGAGTATCTCCTTCACTTCAGGGAGCGTGGGCCAGAGCTTTAGAAAATGCAGGTCCAGGCTCCGTTCCTTCTGTCGTGGAGCAGAGTGCAAGGGCTCATGATCTGCATCAAAGTGAGGGCCAAGAGGTTCTTCTAGGTGCCCTTGGATTTGCTTTGAACATGCATCCATGGGTATATTGAGATATGAATCAAACCCAAACACTTCATTTTCCTTGGTTAATATGCTTGGAGCTTTGGCAGCCTCTAAGTTGGGGATGTCAGCAGAGGTTGAAGGTGAGATGGTGGCCACATGTATGTGATCAAGTCTTCCTCTGCGGTCCTCTCCCGGCAACCAAAATATCCCATTACTTTCTCCTAGCTGAAAGAGCACTTCTTTAACTAGGGAGCTCTGGCTTTGTTAACAAGCACGACAGTGAGGAAGGCCCTGGGGTGCAATACAAAAGAGGTCAGCATTGTCGCATTATGTTTTAGCATGAATGCAGCAAAGCTTTTAAATATGAAAACGTTATGGACATTGCTAAGCTGTCTTTAATGACCCTAACGAAACCTGAAGAGCCAGAGTCTGAATCGTGAAAGGGACTGGAGTTTTACCGTTTGAAAAATCAGGCCGAGGAATGCTTGAATGCTAAATAAATGAATAAGAGCATCTCCCGGCTGGCTCGATGTAGAAATGGGAGCAATTGCTTGTTTTTTGAACAGCTAACACAGTTTATACTTTCTCTTCTGCATAATGGCTTATGAATGTCCAGAATAGCAGAGACTACCTGTGGGTGAAGAAGGGTGAGTGCACCCAAAAGCTTGCAAAGAACTTTTTTCCAACTTCTCAGTTGGTCTAATCAAAGATACCCCATCTACCCAAAGAGCCTTGCCTGCCTGTGTAGACCAACACGGCTACAACCAACAACCCAGATGCCATCTAGCATGTGTCAGGATGGGGGAGAGTTGCCAGGCACCACTTTGGTGCAACTCAAGGCTAAAGAATCTGCTTATGTTCCCCCCCATTCCTTGGATGTGAAGCCTCTTTGCCAAACCAAAGCCTTGAGCGTTCATGGGGACTGTCAGGTTTTCCTTTCGGAAGAGGTTCTGGAAACTGAGTCACTAGGCATGCAGAGATTCACCGACAGAGCCCAAAGCCACGGCTTCTTCAGAGGTGGAAGACTAACCTTCAAATGGAGGCACGAAACAGATCACCCCCCCGCCCCAGAACTAATAAGGCTGAAAAACAGACAAGTGCTGATGAATTAATGTAATTATTTTCCTGCATTACTTGCAACAGAATTGGCTCGACTTGAAAGAATATTTTCCTAGTTTCATTTTATAAGGGTTTTTTTCCCCCCTTTCCCTCTTCCTTCCTTGAAGGAGCTGCTTATTTCCAAAACACTTATTAGCTATTTTCTTAATGTTTTGCTTGTAATGACTTTAAAGGGCACATGGTTTGAACTGCTTGCCTGTTTAAAGATGGGAATCAAATACCTTGGGAAAAGAAAGATCAGTGTAGGGATCAATATCTCTTTTGCCTTGGTTTGTTTGTGTGTGCATGTGCGTGCGTGTGCATGTGTGCAAGAGAGAATGCACATGCACTCCTTAGAAGCAAGACCGCACTATTATTGCACTTGCTCTGCCAATGCTTCTTTAGGCTTCCACACCCATCTATTCTGTGTCTGGCCCCTCTTAAACTGCAGCTTGGGGTGTCCAGGGGTTTGCAGCATAGGTTACATTTCATTAGGACTTGGCCTGAGATCTCTGAAATTGCTTTGGAGCTGATCCAAATTCAAATGCGAACACAGGTCAGAGAGGAGAAGGGGAAATACATTAATCCAGAGTGACGTCTCGCCTAACACCTCAAGTGCTTGTGAATGTTAACAAGGTCTGGTAGGATGGGAAAGGAGAGGCCGATGAGGAGAGAGAGCAGGAGTCAGAACGGTAGTCTTGTACGTGGCAAACATTTAATAATGGGGTGACGAAGACTGATTTACCCTAAGAAATAACGCAGTGTCCTTGTTAAAAGGATGCTAAAACCCAATGCTGCGGTGCCATCAGATCTTGCACGATGTGTTCATGTCCTGATCCGCAGCCCTTCGAGGCCGATGGAGGGAGTCTGATTGATTTTCAGTGGGCTTTGGTTGAGGTCCTTACATAGCATCTTCCATCTCTGTTTTGCAAATAATGATTCAATCTTATAGTGCCTCGGTAGGCAGGCAGATACATTTGCACCCATTTACCCTCCAGTATCTCAAAGGTACCCTCCAGTAGGAGTTGGCTAAGTACTTTGGGGGACCTGGGTCTTAGCTCCTGGTTTTTTTGAAGGCTCGTTCCCCCTCCTCCCTCCAGCTCTCGGGACCCTCCCAGAGGTGCTGCCACATCTGGTAGCAATGCCCTCAAACAGGCTTCGTGACTCATTGAGCCCTGGCTCCCAGGCTGGAAGCAGTGCAGCCCTGTCCGCGTGGTCCCACAGGCGCCGTCACACGGAGAGGTTAACGAACCCGCTGGGAGCACTGCCTGTACACCCTGCAGTCCTGGCTTCAATCAAGGGCCCCAAAAGCCTGGACCTTGTCCCAGCTCTCAACTTTTCTGGCCTCTCTAGCAGTTCACCCAGGAACAGCTATAGAGCAAGGGCAGAATTCATGACTGCTGTCTTTGAAGCCTTCCTCTATCCACAAAATGATCCCTCCCTTGGTAGCCACTCACCACTATGCGGGGAAGCCTGCGGAGGAAGAGCGACTAGCCAGGCGGGAGCCTGCCAGGACAGCAATGCAAACTTCTGCAGCAGGTTAACACCAAGGGCTTGTCACACTCCTTGGTATCCACAGTTTGTGGCACGGCACATTTTCTGCAAGCCGAGAACCCATTTAGTGTCCAGCTTTTCTTCCCAACCTCCCTGGGAACCGTCTGTTCTCAAATGCTAGATTCTCTTCTCACAACTTGCATTGGTTTCAAGGGAGGCAAAACAACCCCCCTTTTTATTTATTTGTCTGCGCTCTGGCTGAATCTCCGTGCGCTCTGCCAGGACCTGTCCAGGCCGGGAGAGCTCAGCAACCCCTCAAACGGCGCGACTTAAACCTGCGCCTACGGGCGATCAGCAAAATCCTCCGCACAACACGTGAATGCAGGGTCGCTCGCACAGCTGGGAACTCATGATGGCCGGTATTTAATATTCAAGGTTGTTCCAATCCTTGGGAGAGCATTTCAGCTCCGTGCCAAAGTCCTCGTATTAGTGTAGTTGCTTTTGGGTTCACGCGAGGCGACGGGGCTTGGGTCTGGCTGCGTTGTTTTCCCGAATGAACGTGCCCATCCCTGCAGAAATATTTTGCACTCTTGGGCCCCGCAGAGGGGTTGAAAAGCTTGCAGAGGAAGCAGTCGGGGCCACTGGCACAGAGCTCAGCCCGGCACCTAGGAGCATGTGCTGGCGGTGGGCCACAGCACACGCCTCCCTCTACACCTCTTGCAGCTCGTGACTACAGGGCCCCAGGTGACGTGATGTCATTTGGCAGCTGTTCAAGGAGGAATTATTTCTGGGCTCCTCCAGGTCCCAGGACACTATGGGGAAAGGGATTTCATTTGCCGAGCTGCTAAGCGCTCGGGGCAGGCGGTGTTTGGGAAGATTAGCAGAGAGATGTCGGCCGATGCTTGTAGTATGCAGCCTGGGGATGGAGTAGCCTTGCAGCCAGATGGAAACCTGGAAACTGTGCCTGGCTCCGCTACTGAGCAGCCGCATGACCGCGGACATGTCACTTAACATCTCTGCACGTCCCTTGCGGCTTCTTGCTCTGGGACTATTTGCCGCCGCCCAGAGAGGCTCGTGAGGCTTAATGAGTTGTGCGAGTGCTTTGATGGCGCTGGCTGAAGGATGCTGGATAAGTGCACAGTAAGTCCTGTACCTTTGTTCAATGTTTGCCTTGTGACTTTTAGGCGAGGGAGTATTTGGAGCTTTCTGCTTCTTCCCCAGCCTCTGTAGCTGAAGGGTCTGGTGTCTGGGCTTGGCATTAGCAAACTCATTCAGAGCCAGATGTTTAGACCACGGCCTAAACCCCGATGAGCTCTCCTGGGCTCAGGGGGTCTGATCCAGCCATCCGTGCAGCAAGCCAGTCCCTTTGTCAGCAACGACACACATGCAAGTGTGCAAAGTTTTGCTGTGGAGGACGGATGAAGATCAGATCTGGTTCGGAGAAGAGCTGCACAGGGGGGGAGTTCAGAAGCAGCCCGGTGATTTTGTTAGGGATCCTCTGCCTTGGCATGTGGCTTTGAATTCAATGTAGGCTCAACACCGTGAGTGCCTCTCTCCTCCCTTGGAGAAGAGGCCCCAGGGGGAGAGAGATCAGCCCAGGTGCAAGCCCTGAGGGGTTGGGTGGGATAGAGAGGCAGGTCTTTTGCAACAGGCCCCATGAGCTCAGGCTCCAGGGGCACTCTGGAGGTGACAGGACCTCTGGGACTGGTCAGGCCACTTGGTGCTTTGTAGCCCAAAGCCAAACATTTAAATCCCAGGCAAAGCTGACTGGCGGCGTGTTTCCTACCTGAGCGAAGCCCTGCTGCATCAGCAGGCTCTGGCGGCTTGTGAGGCACAGGGTGCACGGTGGCAGGGGGATCCCAAGGCAGCGAAGGCACAGGAAAGTCTCACGGGGGGTATCTCAAAGAAAAGCCCCTGCTCCAACCCTGCTGCTCCCCTCCCAGCGTGCAGCAGAGCCCACTGGGTGTTTTGCAATCTGCAGAAAGGTGGAAATGCTCCGTTCCTGGAGGAAAAGGGCATCAGTCGCTATTGAGCACAGGAGTGAGGGGTGCAGGCTCTGAATCAGAACCGCCTGGACCTTAAATGCGAGAGGCTGCAAGTGAGAAAGGAATAGGGGAAAAGAGCCAGTTCACTCCCCGTTTCAGCCTCCGCTCTCTGCCGCGGCGTGAGTCCGGGCAAAACGGCCCTATTCCCCATCCCCAGTCGATGGCAGTTCTTACGCAGCCCCCCTTGACCCGACAGAGACCCTTCTCCCCGAGCCTCGGACGCCTGCGGCAGAGCCCGAGTCTCAGGGTGAGTGGTGGGAGGGCATCTCCCCGCACAAGGGCACGTTGCTGCGCTCTTGGTAATTGTTTTTAATTACACGCTCCGAGCCGGGGAGGCGAGCCCAGCCTCCCGACAGAGGTTGCTCTCGCAATTGTTGCAGCAAGGCCCGCAGGGCGGGAGTGCAGGGTGGAGGTATAGAGGTGCCCGGGAAACTACGGGGAGCCGGGGAGCGGCCGTGCTCACTGCAGGCCAAGGGGAACATGCTAACACTATGGAGACTGACAGAGAAAATGGTAAGAAGCCACCTCGGGACGTCCTGCTTTCTCCAACCCACCATGCTGTCTCTGATGGGAGTCGCTTTGCTTCCACGTTGAAACCTCGTCGGCTGGTTTGACTGGACAGGCTTGTTTGGTTTTTGTGTTTGCACCCTGACTTCTGCTCGCTGTCTCGCTCGCCGGCCCTCGGGGCAGTCGGGAGCCGTGAGCATGCCAGTCACCCAAGGAGTGCCCTCTTTTGCCACCTAGGTTCACCAGTACTACAGCTGCCTTCCCGAAGACAAGGTGCCCTACGTGAACAGTCCCGGAGAGAAGCTGCGCATCAAGCAGCTCTTGCACCAGCTGCCGCCGCATGACAATGAGGTGAGTGGCTGAAGGGTCGCCCTGCCGCACGTTGGCGTCACAGTGGCCGTGCCACTGACTGCTGCCGGGCACTTCGCTGCCCCTAGTAGTCACCTCCCTTAAAAAGAGCCACCTGCCTCGGGTTGCCCCCATCACCGCACTGGAGCCCTGTGCTATGCGAAGGCAGTGAGTGGTCCTGTGTCTTTCCCGCTAGCCTCCTGCCGTGAACTCCAGTTTGCAAAACTCCTGGAGAACTGAAGAGAGCAGTCCTTTGCCCTGCTCCGTTTGCCAGGGTTTCAGCCTCCTGCAGAAAGAGAGTTCCCTTCTTGGCAGCTTTTCAGAGACATTTTGGCCAACCACTGATGCTGTTTGCTTGGCATCTATGGATTCATTTGCTTTTAAAGTGAAGTTTTGGCTGTATTTATTTACGTGTTAAATTTACCCTCCGATCAGCTCTGTGGGAAACAAAGCAGACTCCCAGCACTCGAGAGCAAAACCTGTGTTAAAACTGGCCGGAGGTCCTGGTTCAATCAACTCAAGATGAGTTTTAAATGGACCCCACGAGGCTGTCCCTGCCCCTCTGGGGTCACCCACGTTTTTCAAGGGGGAGCAGATTTACGTGGGGGCTGAGGACCTTGGTGGAGCGGAGTCCAGATCTCTGATCCGGCCCGATGCTGAGCCTTGACCCCGCGCTTGCAGCCGTGGCCCATTCGGACACTTACTCTCTTGTGGGATCATTGAGTTCCCGTCTCCCAGAAAGTTTCATTGCCTAAACAAAGAATTTCACGTTGCTCCTTCAGGAATCCATTTTATACATGCAGGTAACTTGTTTTTATCTAGGTCATATTTTAATGTGCTTGCCTGCATATGGCTGGCTGCCATAGAAATACAGTGAGGCATTGTCAGTAGCCAGGGGAGCTGCGAACACCTGCGAGGAGAGTGTCCATACCCGTAGGGCCCGATCCTGTAGGCTTGATGTGTGAAGCCAGCATGAACCTCCAGCACCGGACAGCTGAGGGGCACGTTTCCTTGCCCACGAGCTGGGAGGGAGGCATCCAACTCCCGCGGACGCTCAGCTCGCCCCTTTGCAAAAGTCCAGCTGTGAGGATATCTCACGCGGTTTTCTGTTGCATTCAAGGACTCTGTTCTCCTAAGTCAGGGATGTGGAGTTGGACGCGGTCTCTGCCTACCCCGCAGCATGGCCATTTAGTGTTTTCCCCCCGCACTGTCTTACTAACATGGTTCCATTAGGGCTGAATTGGCTTCAGCTCACATCTGTAATCATCAGGGACAAGAAACAGCTGAGCCCTGGAAACCCCCAGTTCTGTAAACTGTGGGGAAATTCTCACTTAGGCTGTTTACATCCTTTCCTTCCTTTATTTTGCAATTTCTGATGAACCCTGGGCTGACACTGGGTGTGCGGTCCCATAGCGAGTCACCGCAGCCCTGGGGTAAAGCTAAGGAAAACGAGGTTTGCAGTTGGTTTCGGAGCTGCTGTTCTAGCGGCAGCAGAAAAAAGATAGCAGGGAGCAATGGCAAGGTTTGCAGAAGCAATGAGCCAGCCCCTGGCCAAGCCTCGAATACCCGCCTTGCCACAAGCCGACCTACCCTTTTAAATAACAGCAGCAATCATCGGCACGAGTGCAGGGGAGCGGGCTTGCTGCCAGATGGTGCCACCTATCACCGCTTGTCTTGTAGGTCCGATATTGCAACTCGCTGGATGAGGAGGAGAAGAGGGAGCTCAAGCTCTTCAGCAATCAGCGGAAGAGGGAAAATTTAGGCAGAGGCAACGTTCGGCCCTTCCCCGTCACCATGACGGGAGCCATTTGCGAGCAGGTAAGCGGTCGCTCGGGGCGTGTTGTTGGGGACGGCACCCCGTGGTCAGGGGTGTAGAGATAGGTAAGTGCATTGTCATATCACATTGGGGGTCACCTTCCAGAAGGCTGAATATACGGTGCATCCCAGATGGCTACAGGCTGGGCTATTATACCCTGGTTTAGGCGGTACAGGCACGAATCCCAACCCCGCCTGCCTCTCCCGCAGCTGGATTGAATCCCCGTGAATCTCCAGCCTGTGCTCCCAGCCGCCGGTCCCTGATCCAGACACGAGGCACGGTGCTTGGGTAAGGAGCCCACGTCCAGTGCATCAGCAGGCAGGAGGGACGAGTTGGAGAGAAGGAGGATGGATGGACACTGAGGCCTGACAAGCTTCAGTCTTCGAAGCCGAGAAAAAAGCAGTCATTTTGCTTTAAGATACTTGAAAGCACTCGTCGGTCGGGGATTAGTGACAGGCCAGCCAAGCCTACTGCTGCTGCATTCATTTCCCCCACAGAGTCCTTCAGGCAGCTAAAAGCCCTTCAGAAATAGCTATTTCCACCCATAACAGGCCTAGGGAAGAAGCACATCCTCAGGTCACCCTGCTCGCCTGCAGTCCAATGGTCACAGGATCATCGGAAAGTAGGGCTGGAAGGATGCTCGCAAGGTCGTCTGCTCCATCCCCCTGTTTGCACAGGCTAAACCATCCCAGCTGAGCATCTAACCTGCTCTTAAACGCTTCCAAGGATGGAGGTGCCACAACTACCCGAGGCAGCTTGTTCCAGTGCTTGACCACCCTCGGAGCTAGGAAGTCCCTCCTCGCCTCCAACCTAAATCTCCCCTGCTGCAGCTTGAGGTCATTACTCCTAGTCCTGTCCCTTAGGGCCACGGAGACAAGTCCAGCTCCTTAATCACCCTGCAGGATTTGAAGACTGTTATCAAATCCCCCCGCAGTCTTCCCGTGTTCAGACTAAATAACCCTAGCTGTTTCAGCCTTTCAGCACAGCCAGTAGCGAAGACAGCACAAGTAGATATGGCATCTTCATGCTGCCTGCAACACAAAGCATGACCCAGGGCCGGGGAGACTTGGGTGACCCCAAATTGAGGTTTTCCACGACAGAGCTGGCTGCAGCTGAGCGAGAACAAGCAAGCACCTTCTTTCTCACCCTGAAAGCTGCCTCCCTGCCCTGCAGCTAAACCCCCTTCTCGTTTTAACAGTGCGGCGGCCAGATCAACGGCGGAGACATCGCGGTGTTTGCATCTCGAGCAGGGCACGGCGTGTGCTGGCACCCTCCTTGCTTCATCTGCAGCGTTTGCAACGAGTTGCTGGTTGACCTGATCTACTTCTACCAGGACGGGAAGATCTACTGCGGCCGGCACCACGCTGAGTGCCTGAAGCCGCGGTGTGCGGCCTGCGACGAGGTAAGGGCAAAGAGGAGTGGGCGCTTGGGCTTGCACCGTGCTGCTTGAGGTATGGGGGGAGCATGGTATAGAGTTGCAAAAAAGCAGGGCTGGAAGGGACCTCTGTGGGTCATTGAGTCCAGCCCCCTGCCTGAGGCAGGATCATCCCTATCCAAACCTCCCCACACAAATCCATGGTCTAATCTATTAGCCAAAGTCAGCCCTGACATGGCATGGGACATCACACCCCAACCTGTCCATTTTGGTGTGGGATACTCCCCAGTGGATGTACAAGCTGCACCAGGAGCGTTTTGTGGCCATCCAAGCTAAGCCCCCCTCAGGGGGTCTGAGCAGAGACTGCCCCCAGCCCACGTGCCATGATACTGGGAGAGACGTTAAAGCGTTGAGGGTTTCTTTTATGCTGCTGCACCCAGGAGCTTGAATGCAAACTGGGAAGTGGCCCGGCATTTGCAAAGCACGTGGGTTATGGGGAAAAGTAAATCTGAAATTAAATCCCTCGTGAAGGAGATGGCTCATTGGGAGGTTGTCCGTTTGGGATATTCGGCTTGGGCTGGTGCAATTAATATGAAAAGCACACGTGTCCTGTGAGATGTTGAGCTTGTGAGCACTGCTTTGGCACCATATGTGGACGAAGGAAGGCAATAGGCAGGACCTCCGCTGCCACCGGTGTGCAAACTCTCTGCAGGTCCCAATCCAGTGCAAGTGCCGTGCCATCGCGCAGCCTGGCTTGCACATGTCTGTGTTTTCACATGTGTGTGGCTGGTAGAGCTGAATGGCTCTAAGCAACATGCCGAGTACTCAAAGCCATCGGATGCTGGATGGTTGTGGTTTCTTCTGGCCCGTATAAAACTTTCCCTTTATTTCCAGTTTGTCCCCAGGGAGATTCACGCTGGGCTTGCAAAATTCAAATCAGCCCAGAATCATTGTGAGTGAGGTCCAGGTTTCCTTTTTGATAACAGCTCCTGGAAGGGCACAATAAACCGTGTCCCTTCGGTCCAGCTGGGCAGATCGGTGTTTTCGCTTTGCACAGACGAACCAGAAGCAGCCGCGCGTTCGACTTCTTACTCCCATGTAATGCTTGACCATGCCGCGGATTGAAATCGGCTTTAATAAAGGAGATTAAAGGGATATGGGAAGCTGAACAAATGTAATCTAATCCAAAAAACCTACGACGCTGTTTCTCGAGTGTCAATCTCAGTTTAAAAGGCTGGTGAAGGAAATTGTTCTGCCTTTTAAAGTTATGAAAAGCATCGTGTGGAAAACCATATGTACTGTAAAATGCTAAGTCCTTTCTAGGCAGATGTACAGAAAATATCTCTCTATCTATGCGCATGGAATATAAAGGATGTGGATGTATGTATCCAATTAGATTTGTAATGTTACCAGCAAAAAACAAATGCTTAACTATTAAAATGGCCTTCTTGCCCAGTGATTTAAACTAGCTCATTTTTTTCATGGGCTTTTAGGCTTACAAAGCCCTGCTACAGGTCTGAGTACAAGCACCATACTCAGATCCTTCCTGAAAGCTGACTTCTGCCTCCAAAGTGACCAAAAGTGCTCACCAAAACTGTAATGCAGAACTACAGGGCAAGACTTCCTGGCCAATCTGCCCTGCAGAAGGCACTGAGCCACCCCTTGCCCTCTGATGTGGGGGCACGAAGCCCCAGGGAGAGGGACAGTCACTGGGGATCAAGATGCCTGCAAGTGCCACCCATCTCAGCTGGCTCATTTTTTAGTGACTCCTCAAACCGGTCCGTGCCTCAGTTTCTCCACCAGTCAAATGGGTGTTCTGCCATATGCATCTTTGAAAAACCATGAGCTTCTCAAACGTCATCAAGTCTTTAGTGCTCGCACAGAGTCACACAAAGCAGCGAGGAGGAGGAGGAGGAGGAGAACTCGCACAGCCTTCTGCACTCATGGGTTTTCAGGGCTTCGAGTAGGGTGGACTAGGATCCCGCTTAGATGCTTAGTGATTGCAATGGGATTTGGCCTGGAGGCATTTGTGGATGCAAGTGCTATCTGAACGCCCAGGATTGCTTTATGTCAGCCGCTCTGAGGGACTGTCCTTGGTCTTGCTTTCAGTCGCATCTTTTATATTAAGGCTCCCTTCTGAAGCAGTTCATACATGATTGATAGATGCCTTAATAAATGCCACGTTGCTGTAGAGTCCAACAGATCAATAGCCTGTTTATAACTGGGGCCTGAAAGCATCCATAACCCTTTCTGCTTGTGTTTATAACCATCTACAGCGGATAGCACTCCGTTCCTGCAGTGTATTTACTGCACCTCAGTAGAAAGCAGACCCTGGGAAGTGCCAGGCACGCGTGTTGTATTGCACTGTGCGGGTCTAGAGCTTGGATTGCCTTCCTCCCCGCATCGCATGTCCTTGTAGCGAGGGTCTCTGCTATCATCACCTTTGTTATCTGTTCTAGCTGCACCTGAGGATGCTCATCAAAGCTCAGGGCTCCTGGGCATGGCTCTATAGAAAGATGATGCTTGTGGTCCCAGGTGCTGGAAGGCACATCCTACGTGGTCAAAACCAATGCATTGGGGATGGGGGACAAATGGCTTCGTGTTTCTGCCTGCCGTTTTTGGGTGGCTCATTTTCCTTCTTCTGGTTCTTCCCAGATCATCTTTGCAGACGAGTGCACCGAGGCGGAGGGCAGACATTGGCACATGAAGCACTTTTGCTGTTTTGAATGTGAAACCGTGCTGGGAGGCCAGAGGTACATCATGAAGGAAGGCCGCCCGTACTGCTGCAACTGCTTCGAGTCCTTGTACGCCGAGTACTGCGACACCTGTGCCCAGCACATAGGTAAGAGCCAAGGGGCTGCCAAGCTACGAGGGAGAGGGATGAGCGTGCTGCCTTTTCATAGTGGTTTAAGTGAAGCTTTCTTGAGGCTACCGCTCGAAAGGACTTCGCTTGACACTGGCTTCTTGGCAGTGCAAGCTGCCTCAGTTACACCTCTGACAACAGCTTGGCAGCGCGGGCGTCTTTATGAGACTTCAGACAAGACCGCACCAGAGAGCTGCTCCCAGCCACGTACCCACCCCTAGATCCAGTGTAGAAAGGGAGTAACTGCAGGCACCAGGCTTGCAAAACCTTCCCGTTCCTCGAGAAGGCAGAAAGGGAGGTTAGCTGTTGAAATGGCTGCCTTTTCCAGGGAGGATTTTTTTAATCCCCTTTTGAAGGAGGGAAGAATAGTGGAAAGCCAGCTCAGGAGCTATTAAAGCTTGCCAGAGCAAGGGCTTTCTCTGTGCATGTCACTGCTGTCTTGCAGAGAGTCTTGCACTCTTGGCATCTGATTCTTACCATTGGGACTTTCTCAGGGGTTGCAGGAGTTAAGGAGCCGCTGCCAGGGAAGATGGCTGATCGTTAGAAGTCATTATTGTTTCAGTTTCATTCTTTTTAATCCACAAATAGACGTGATAGTCTCAAGCACAGGGGAAAAAAGCAACAACCAAAAAAGAAGCTGCGGGCTTAATCCACCTTTCTGACATGGAGAATGTTACTGTTTTACATGAGGGACTGGCTAATTCCCTTCCCAAACCTTGCTGTATTACCTTCTTAACATAAGCTGGCACCTCTCCCAGTGGTAAAATGAGCTTAGATGCAGGGTTGCTGTATTCTGCAATCTCTCTGGCTGCTTTGTTGTGCATTTAAAAGAAATCTGTTTACGTGGGTGGATGGACAAGCAGCTTTTTATCTGTCCAGATAAGGGAGTGCGCATTTGTGCCGCTCTCCAATAACACACACTGCCCCTAGGAAGGACAAGAAAAGAAAACCCTTTGGCTCCTATGCAATTTCCAAACAGTCAGCAGGGAGGAATTGATGTTTCAGCGAAGCACTCGGGGCTGAGTTTAACTCTGTCCTCCATCCATCCCTCTTTACCACTTATCTTTGCATTGATGCCCCCTCCACAGGGGTGAAAGCAGTCTTGCACTTGCCACTGCAGTCAGAACTCAGTGTTGTCTCGTGATCTTCCCTCTTGTCATCCCTTTATGACTTAGAAACCATAATACTGAGCGTTTGCATGATACCTGTCAGAGTAGCGCTGAGGCTTGCGGGCACTGCCACAAAACAGCAATCATCATAGAAGCGAGGCGAGGTGTGGAAGCTAAGGTGAGGCATGTGCTTAAGACTTTGGCAGAGTTGGTCTCATAATGGGACCCCTGGAAAAGAAGAGTTACCTGCCCGTCCCAGACGTAACTTCAGAAGCGAGTGCTAGGCGGCTGGATCGAGAGCTAGTCGGTGCATTCCAGATGTTCGTTCCACCCACCGCCTCCTTTGGTCTTCAAATGCCGCACTTGGCTCTCTTTGTGTAAAAACCGTTTGCTTGTTGCAATGCAAAAAAGGTTGCGCGTAAACCAGTTTGAGCTGGGAATCGGACGGGTTGCTCGCAGCTTTGTTACGTGTATTTATAGCCACGTTAATTGGTTCTGCTAAGATGCCCCGCGAGTATGGACGAACGTGTTGCGCACACGTGTGCGCTTGTTCTCGCACCCGGAGTGTGCCGCGCGTCCTGCCGCAGTTACTAAGGTAACTGTGCCTTTTGCTGAGAACTGCCGAGTAAACAGACAAATAAACGCGTTAGAAAGGAGGCTTCGGCACCGGCATTCGCCCACTGGAAAATTCTTCTAGCTTGCACAGAAAGGAGCTAACCCACGCTGTCTTCTTCGGCCTTCCTGCGACGTGGCGTTGCGGTAATTCTTTGGGCATCGCTCCATCCTGTGGCTCAGAAAGCAGAGGTGACCTCCCATTGCTTATTATGGAGGAGAGAAAGGACAGGTTTAAAAAAAAAAGTCCCTTCTGAGTCTTCCCTGGATAACTCCCCAAAAGCTCGACTAGCAATGGCAGCAATTTGTGTTTCATTTTTGTGGTTTCATGGCTAGCAGGTAGCATTGGAGACTGCCCCCGTGCCACTTTCCAAACGGATGCCCTCCTTTGGGCCTCTGTGGGTTTCCTTACACTCGTTTGGGGAGGCACGGTGCTATCATCTGCGGTTTTGGAGCCCTAGTTAATTGGGAGGATTTCAGGGAAGGCTGATGACTTAGAGTTCCCCGTTTCCAGTGCAATGAAGTAGTAACCTGTGAGGGATAATGCCTGGGTATGCACAGTGATTACTAATATTATTTCACATACAGCTGCTCTAGACCGGACCTGCCAAGTCTCACATCTGCTGCTCTGAGCAGACTCCCATTGCTACCCCACCATGACTGATTCCTTAATCTAGCCAGGGACAGGGTGAGGGGAGGCGAAGCTCAGCCTCCCTCCTGATGCTCCTGATGGTACTCAGGAGGATGCAGCAATACCTGGGGCATCCTCCTTCTTGGAGAGGCTGCAGCCCTTAAAACAAAGGTCTGGTCTTAAACTCTGCAAGGATTAAAGCTGCCAAGAGCAGGGACGTGGCCATGTTCTGCCCCATAATGGAGAAAGCAGAACAAATGCCTCTTTCTAGTTGCTGGTTAGCAGTACCCTGTGCTCCTACCTTTTTAAATGCAAAATGAACTGTTTGCAACTGCGGTCACATAGGGCTTGAGCCTGCACTTTGTCTCATCCGGAGCCTGCAAAGGGATATATGTACGCATCAATTCACAGGCCTCAGTAGCCCCAGCTGGGGCAGGATCGGGGCCAGGTAGACTTTGGTCTTCTAGGACTGCTTCTGAGCTTCCCTGAGGGCACCAGCACCAGGGCCTGTGGGGTGTTTTCTGCAAGCCTTAGCTGTCAGTGAGACTGCTTGCATTGGGAGGGCTGGGGGCGTTCTCTCCTTGACAAAATGCTGACGCTGTCCCTGTTTCCTTCCCCCACAAAGGCATCGACCAGGGGCAGATGACTTACGACGGCCAACACTGGCACGCAACGGAGACCTGCTTCTGCTGCGCTCAGTGCAAAAAATCCCTGCTGGGCCGGCCGTTCCTCCCAAAGCAGGGGCAGATATTTTGCTCAAGGGCATGCAGCGTGGGCGAGGATCCCAACGGCTCGGATTCGTCCGACTCGGCCTTCCAAAATGCCCGAGCCAAGGAGTCCCGGCGTAGCGCCAAGATCGGCAAGAACAAAGGGAAGGCGGAGGAGAACGTGCTGACCCAGTGCGGCCAGCTGCAGGTGACCTCCAACCGGCTCTCCGCCGACGTGGACCCCCTCTCGCTGCAGATGGATCTGCTGAGCCTGTCGAGCCAGACGCCCAGCCTCAACCGGGAGCACATCTGGAGGAGCCGAGACGAGCTCTACCACTATGGGAATAAAATGGAGCAGAGCCAGTCCCAGAGCCCCTTGCAGCTTCTCAGCCAGTGTAATATCAGGACTTCCTACAACCCAGGCCAGGTCCCAGGCAGCCAGCCCGATTTGTGGGGGAAGCATTTCAGCAACCCAAAGAGAAATTCGTCGCTGGCTATGAAAGGGCACAGTGGGAGCTTCATCCAGGAGTGCCGCGAAGATTACTACTCAGGAAGGCTGCGATCCCAGGAGAGCTACAGCGACATGTCCAACCAGAGCTTTAATGAGACCAGAGGCAGCCTCAAAGTCCCAAAGTATGACGAGGAGGAGGAGGGCGGGATGCCGGCTCAGCAGTGCCGCACCCGGCACCCCATCAATGCACTTAAATTCCCGGAGGGCCTCACGCCCACCAAGCAAACGCCGCGGGGCTCCATGGAATCCCTGTCCCTTTCCAATGCAACAGGTAAGTTGTTGCCGCCGAGTACAATGTCCCAGTGTTAAACCTGCAAAGGGATGCTGGTGTTTTGCCCAAGGGGCTGCCTGAAGCAGGCAGCAGAGCGGGCTCAGGTTGTCGGGGTTCAATGGCTGAGCAAACCCGTAGCTTTAAGACCTGCCGCTCTACAGTAGGACATGGCAGCAGAAGTGAACGCTTCTGGGCAGGGCTCGCCAGCAGCGATGCTGGAGGAAACAGCCAGAAGTGGAAGGAAGCAGAGAGTTAGAGCAGCCTGGGTGTGATGTGAGGGGAGCGCCTGCACGGCAGCGTGGCTGTGACGGATGTCTGCTGAGGCTCCAGCCCCGGGTTTCTATGAAGGCTGAATGGAAATGAGCTTTTCCCCTTCCTATGCTGCTCAGTTTTCTCCCTTTCTTTTGAATCTTGGGAGTGAAGGTGGCTGCCTGCCTATTACTCTGGGTGTGCAATCCCCACAGGCACTTAGCAGATAATTCTCCTGCTCCCCCATTCACCCAGCAAGCCCAAATCACGGCTGCTGCTGAATTAACCCCTTCTTAACTTAGGCTCTTTAGTGCCTGAAATGTGCCAGCTCTGTGGCATGCTCTGGAGATCGATGTGCTCTGGTGCTGGGATAATAGGTTGTAGGAAATGCCCTGCCAGCTTTCCCTTCCACTTCAAGCCTATAGTGAGGGGGCTGGACTCAATCTCACAAGGTCCCTTCCTGCCCCTAATGTCTGTGAAATCAAGCCATGGGGCCTTTAGCATGAACATCTCAGCTGCCTTGCTCTGTCGTGGGTGGGGAGAGGTGCCTGGAGTGTGAATGCGAATACATCAAGATGCAGGCAGAAGAGCGCGTGGTCGGACAAAGGCAGTGCTTGCCTCAGGGGACAGGGAAGGAGAGGAGAAGACAAAGCTGCTTCTTCTCAGGCGGTACAAAAACACGGGCAATGAGAGAGAACGTGGCATGTGTGACAGTCAAGGGACTCCCAGCACAGGGCCTGGTCCAGGGATGCCCCTTGATTTCAGAGCTCTTGCTGCTGCCTTCCAGCCATCAGGTGAAGGGACTGGAGCAGGGGCGGGCAAAATATGGTCTGGGGGCTCCTAAAAAAATTAGAAAATGAATATTTATTTGCTCCTGGCTGCCTGTCAAAAATGACAGGAGCCAGGGGTTGTAGCACCCAGGGGAAGCTGGCAGCAGGACCCAGCAGCAAAGTCTGTCAAATCCCCGTCTCCACGACCGGAAGCCCCTGCCTAGCAGAGGCTTCTGGCCTGGGACTGTGGGGCTGTTCCTGCTTCCCTGCACCGGCGAGGGAAATGCGGCCCTCAACAGCTTGCCAGAACTTGGTAAGCAGTCCTCCACCTGAAATAATTGCTCACCCCTGGTCACTGGAGGAAGCAGCCTGGTGCTGCGACAGCCGACTGGAGAGAGGCAGTGGTGCGGCAGCCTTGCTGACAACACATGAATTAGTGCCAAGGAGGAGGTGGGCTGGGGACGGAGCAGCAGAGATTTGACATGCCAACTCCCCTTCAAGTCAGGGAATGCCCCTTAACTGCGCCGACTGCAGGAGGGCAGCAACTGGTTGGTATTAGCCTGGCTGGCATGCATTTTCTGTGACATGGAGGTGCGGGCTGGCCAGCGGTCGCTCCCAACAGCCCGGCACTGGGGGGTTGCAAGCCTCGAATTCTCCCCGCTTTGCTTCTGTGCGTTTGTTTACCAGACCGAATTCCTTGTTCGTGGCCTGGCTTGCTGGTGCTGTTCAGAACAAATGCCTCCCTGCTCTTTAATCCGTCCTTTGCTCAGAAGAGAATAAATCGGTGCCAGCTGCTGGAGAAGAAACAGATTCCAGGCCCGAGAGTTTGCAGAGTTGGGGGCGAGGATTATATGGAAGCTCTCTGAAATGTAACCTACAGTTAACCCCCTTTGCCTGTTCTCCTTTGTTTCAAGTCGGACGCGATGGTGCTGAGCATTTTTTTGCTGAGGGTTTCCTCCTTTGCAGTTAATACATCCCACTTTTTCTTCTTCTAGTTGTTTTAACGAGCCTGAAGCCCCCAGCCCTTGCTGTCCGTAACCGTCCCTTTTTCTCCTAACTTTGTCCAGATGAAGCGTTCAGCCTGCGTTGCATTTCATTGCTTCTCGGGTGCAGCAAACAATATCTAGGCAGTGAAGCTGTTGGGGCTGGGCGAATGCAACCCCTTGGTGCACAGATGGGGCTTTGCGTGGGCCTTGGACCTCACGGCTACGGGGTGTTCCTGGAGTCGGCCATCGTCGACGGCTAACCTCTTTTGCTAACCCAAAACCTCAAGGAAAAAAAAACCATACAAAGTGTGGCCGGAGACATTTACTTTACTTGTTTCTTTCCTATCTTTTTTTCCTTTCATTTGAGCTGTGTTTGGATTCAGGCGTGTTCAGCTCCTTCCCCACTGCCTAGGAAATCCAGTCCCTCTCTCTGCCTTTCCTTTCGTAACAAACTGTCTGGACTTTATTCAGAGCCAGGTCGTGCGGGCTGCTGTTCTCATCAGCCGAGGTGCTAGGCGCTGCAGGCCCTGCTTAGTCCTTGTGGGTGAGCACTAATTACTTGCCCATACCAAACCCATCTGGAAAGGCAGGAGGGACAAGGCAGCGAGGATTTCTCAAGTGCCCTGGTAGCACCCGGCATTGAGAACTGCCTTTTGGGGAGTTTGGCAGGTTTGTGAGTTCCCCCAGTTTCTCCAGTCCCCTTGGGACAGGCTTTATGTAGGGAAGCTTGCCAGCACCATACCTGGACCCGAAACAGTCTCTCTTCGCAACCAGCTTCTCACACAGTCTGCATGAGCTGAGCACAAAACAGCCTGCAAGAGGCTGGTAAAAGGCAGAAGAATTCGTTTAAAAAAGGGAATATAAAAACGGGGAAGAAATCAGTTGCTTTTAGCAGTCAGCTTCACCCTGGTACCTCCCTAGCCTTAAGCCTCCTGATATGTCCACTTTGTCAGCATAAGCAAACCCTAGCAACCGCTGAGGCCAGGCGAGTGCAGTACAAACATTTAAATGGCTTGTTTCATCATGTGGAGCTATAACAAGCTACCCAGACAGACCTCGAGAGATGAGGGGAAAAGCAATGTTTTCTTTATTACAGTGCAGAATATCTCTGTGGTCAATTTTAAGGCATCGTTTCTTAAAAACATTTAGTAGGCAAGTTTCAAAGGCATGCAACTCCCATTGGCATCCATGAAACCCTGCCCTTTAAAGTAATATTGAGTTGCCAGAGCTTCATATATAAAGGCATGATATGCATCCATTCCTTTTTACTTGGTTTTGGGTGGTTTTAAGCACTGTTCAGGATGCTTCAGGTTGTGACGAAAGCATTAAGCCACCAACGGCTGGTGATAATTAGGTGCTGATCATTTTAATAATAATAATAATGTAATACTGTGTGTTATAGTAACCTTTAGAGGCTCCCAGGGAGATCTGGGCCTCGTTGCATATCAAGTAGGAAGCAGTCCCTCCTCTCTACCACCCGAGGAGATGAGACAGGCAAGGCCTGAGAAGGAGGGAAATAAATGGATCTCTGACCTACGTGGCACATCTCAACGTCTGATGGGCAGGCTCGTTTCGATTATGGCTCAACCAGCAATTAGGAGGTGCTGGATGAAGCCGACAGCAAAGCCAGCGGTGTAGCTAGAGTCCATTTGCAGTGGGCAGAAGGCTACCTGCCATTCCCACCTGCAGCCAAGGCCCGTTTGTGTAGTTTTCAAGAGCAGGTCGGATGGACCCTGGGATGGCTTAGTTGGGAAGGATCCTGCCTTGAGCAGGGGTTGGACTAGACGACCTCGTGATGTCCCTCCCAACCCTACTGTCATGCGATCCTATGTTTGTCAGTCTTGTATTTGGATTTCAGCCCAGAGACCCCAACCTGCTGCTTTAGGCGCTGTGCAAGTGCATGGTTAGAAAGGGTCTGATCATACAGATGAATCTACAAGCTAAATGGAGAGACCAGAGGCCTCGATTCAGCAAATCAGGTGCATGGGCAAACCCACAAGAACGGTGCCATATTTAAGCGGGGCTTTTCGCCCACAGGAATTGAGTGAAATCCCGCCGACTTTCTCGCTAAACAGATTCTAGTTAATCTCTTTAAAGCAAATTCCCAGTTCAGACACGTGCCAGGGTGTTAAGCCGATCTGAGGGGCAACACCCGCTAAGCAGCCATGCTTAAAGTGCTCAGTCGTGCTCTGCTGTCAGTCCCTGGATAGTCCCGTACCTTAATTGAGACCTCGATTCCCTGCCTAAATTTATAGTGTGAGCTGTAACCCTGCCTTTTTGTCTTGTTTGCAGATTAATTAGATCCACTAAGTCTCTGTTCTCCTCTTCGCCTCAGTGCATCCCAGTGCATCCGTAATCTCCAGGAGCTTTTATGGGACTTAGACTCATGCCTCAGCAAAGGGAAAGAAACCCTTTAGGGTGGGCCTTGTTTCCCTTTCCCACCCACCCCAACACCAATCCACAGCTGAGTGGGGCTCAGACTTCACTGCTGTCACCCCGCTAAGGTTGGACTTGTTGAGATGAGAATGTCCTAAATCGATGTGGAACGGACCCAGCAAATAGACCAGAGAGAGATGTGAATATGGTAGTTTCCCAGCACAGCCCCATCCCTGTGTCCTTGCAATGAGGTTGCTTGACAGCCGTTCTAGTCCCCGCCGAGCTATTGGCAAGGATCTAAGTGACAAGTCCAATATTTGGTCTCAGAAAGAGTGGGTTGAAGCATTTGTAATGCCCCCGCCAGGCCGTCTTTCTAGCCCGTGCCCTTGCGAACACATAGGGTGGCACCCGGGCTCCTCGGAGCAAGGAGCTGTCTCTTTGCAGCTGCCCGACGCTGGTGGAGCCTGGACGGGGCTGTGCCCAACCGGCCAGCTGAGACGGCAAGACGTTTGCAGTTCACTCTTTGGGAACGGGCTCCTTGTCTCTCCTTCCCTATTCGGTTTCCCTTTGGTCGTCTTGAACAGGGATGGGAACACACCGAGCCTGCCTCCCAGCTCGGAGGGAAATAACCGCTGCTCTCAGCTGCCCCTAAGCCGTCGTTTCAGCAGAAGTCCTGCCTGCTTCCAAAAATACCTGCAGGCTCACTGTCCTTGTCAAATAACGGTCCCTTTGTTTGACGCGTGCCCTGAGGAGTGGGAGCTCCCCGGAGCTGGCGACGCTGCACCAAGGGTAGCGGCACGGCAGACGGCCTGCCCTTGCGTGGCTCAGGGGTGGCTCCAGCGTCAGGCCCTGGAGCAAGGCAGATTGCATGGGGTGTAAACCAGGGCAGAGCTTACTTCAGCAAGTGTCTCAACAGGGCAAGGTTCCCTTGCGGTTTGTGTTGCGAGCTCCCTGAAGGCCCCAGGTGATGTGCACTCGGAGGCAAGCAAAAAGCCTGGGAAAACCCCTTGACAAAGCTCGTCCTCCCTTTGCCAAGCCGGCTAGGAGGAGCCCACCATCCTAGGTGTCCCAGCAGGCAGCGTTGTGCTCTATCGGAGCAGCTCCCGTGCGGTCCCCTCCCTCTCTTGGCCGGCGTCAGCCCCCTGGTGATTCCACCGACCTGCCGCGCATTGCTTGGCTCTTGTCCCCGTTTGTCCCATTCTTGCTCCAGGTCAGGAAGGGGTTTGCATGTGCATTCACCAAACTCCAGACTTTCTTTCTCCTTTGCTTTCTATATAAAGACAGCTGAAGACGCTGGGCAGGGGTTTCCAGATGCACTTGGAGTGGGCTGAACTCTCTCCTCCTGATGGGCCAGTTTGGGCATAAGCTAAACCAACACTGAATGCTTCTGGGGAGCTTGCTCCTAAGTCATTTGCTCCCCTTTCTTTGCCTTCATTGAGGAGCCGTTAAGTTTGCTAGAGTTCACGGCGAGGAAGTGTTCCTATCAGAGCGGGTTACACCACGGGCTATGCAGCAAGGCACTCTTAATACCCCAGCTCTATTCAGCTGTCGCTGTCTTTCTCCTTTCCCTCTTCTTCAAGAAGCTCAGTCCCTTCCAGGTTCCTTCCTCCTTTCCTGCTCAGTGGGTGCGTCTACATGAGACGTTTACTGCGCGTTAGCCTAATAACACTGCACAGTAGCATGTCACGGCAAAACCCGTGCTAATAGCACAGTATTAGGCTAATGCGCAGTAAAGTGTCACTAAATAACCGTGCACCAGTGCTACTGCACAGTATCTTTAGGCACTGAGCATTTACTTAGTACTTTATTAAGGAAGTACAAAACTAAATCTGCAGTATCGAAGGCATGTTAATGAACATGTAGTCGTCTGCAGCACTTGAGCAGATATGCTGCAACTTGGACACCTAACCTGCCTGCATCCCTGCAGATCCCCATGTGCCTAACTCAGGCCCGCAGGCGACTTCCAAAGCTAAGGGGAAGACGGCTTCTCCTCTCAAACACAACAAGATCAAGGTGTTTCCACTAAAGCAGTACATTCCTGCCTCCGTTCTGTTTTTCATCCTCTGATTATAAACATCGCCCTGCGAGTCTGGCCGGCAGTCTGTTTGCGTTCCGAGACACCCATCCATCACGGGCGCGCATACCGCGCTGCTGTCGTCGGAGCTCGCCTGGTGAGCACTGGGCTGCTCGTTTGCTGTGAGACCAAAGGGGCTGAAGCGTGTGCTCTGAAACCGGGGCAAGGGAGACCGAAACGGACTCTTGCAAGTGGACATTGTTCTGCCGCACATCAAACGCCCGAGCTTCCCACCCTTCCCATGCCACAATTTTATGGTCTCCAAGCTGGAACCCTGCTTTGTTTTATGGGGAGCAGTAAAACCCAGTGTTAGCATGGGAGAGCTCTGCCCGCCCCTTCCCTCCCAGGCTTGCTTCACGATTCTCAGGTCCGTGCTGTCGAGGGGAGAGCGACCCCTTCCTTGTCCGCAGACAGGCTGTTGCGAGAAGCCCTGGAGTTTCTGTCCAAACCGGTGCCTGCTTTCTGCATCCCCGGCTCAAACCCCTCCAGCACCGGCGCATGTTTTCTCGTGCATCGGGGCTGTTTGCGACGAGACCGCCGCGCTGAAACCATTGCAATCCGGCAGCGAATTCCAGTCGTGCAGCCGATCCCGGGAACACGAGCAGCTTGCCAGGCTCGCTGGTTTTCTGTGCGCTGCAAGCCTCCCGACCTTGTTTACTCTCAGCTATTTCAGTTATATAACCGTTCCCTTTTTATTCTTCCTGCAAATCCCAAGGTCACTCGCCAGTGAAGCGAGGTGGTGCTATAAACAAGTCCCTGACAGCGCTGCTTCTCCTTCCCTTGAATTCCTCGTCAGTCCTAGGGTTGGGTTTATAATAAATCCCGTTTCACGGGCCAGGGCTTCTTTGGAAAGCGTCTGCCTCGCGCTGGAGGGGAAGCCAGAGCCCAGCAGCTTCGGAGGGTGAGGTGGGGAGGGAGCTTTGCCAACGAGAGAGCTTAAAAGGCCCTTCTGGTCTGTCGTGCCTGCAGATGTCGCAGTTAAACAAACACAACTTAGGGCTCGGAGATTTTGGAACCACATGCGGGGCTGGGCATTGAATGCGATTCAGAGCTTGGTTACGGCGTCCGGAGGGCTTCCTTTCTGCGCTCGGCGGGGAGCATAATGAACCGGGGCCGCGGCAAAGGGTTCTGTTTGTAAATGGAGTAATAAATCTGTCCGTCGTTTTTCAGCACTCCTTTTGGCTCCGATTCCAGAAAAGAGCTGAGCAAGGATTAAGTCTCGTTCCCTTCAGCAGGCTCTAAGCGTGCGCTTAAGGGTGTTGCTGAATTAGGGCCTTAAAGATGGCACAGACATCACTTCTTCCCCCATGTGCCTTTACATTGAGGGTTACAGGTTTAGTTTGAAGGATTGTGGTGGTTTAGTTTGCAAATTAGGGGCCGTGCAGGGCATCTGGCCACATTCACCTTGCTGTTGGAGGCAGGTACAACTGAGAATGCAATGGGGCAAAATGGTGGGACAAAATCCTTGCACAGCTCCCCTCGGGTCTCGTGAACCAAAAGGTTCACAGATCTTTTTAAGCCAACTTGAAACCAGTTTGCCACGTACCGAATCAGCGGTCAGGTGATTCCCGGCATGGGCTGTGCTTTTCGTGTGTGTCCGTCTAGAGCTTGCAGTTTTCCATAGCTTTCACGTGCACACAGGTACCATCAGCTGGACCTGTCTGTATTAGTGATACGTGAACTGGTGATTGCATAGGGCAGTTTAGACCGGTGCAACCCTCCAACGTGGTTTTGCTGCACTGATACGAAACAGGATTTGTCACAGCACACTTTAACCTGGTGCAAGGGAAGCAAACCCTGCAAAGGGACAAGCCTCCCTTTGAGTTAGTGCCATATATCTACAGTAGTGTTGGGCTGTAACTACGGGGAAGTGTTGCACCAGGGCAAGCTGCCTTTGCTTTGGAAGAGGGAGAGAGAGGGGGTGATCATCGAGTCACCAAAACTCCTGCTTGGAGAAAATGTCCCCTGACTCCAGCATCAGCAGGGGCTCAGAGCATGGCCCTGGCATGCAATGTCCCGGTGTTTTGGCAAGATCGGTGCATCCATTAAATAAATTAGACTTGATTCATCCCAACAAGACAGGCAGGCTCTTGCCCTGTGCCACACTCTGGGAGCATTGGGAAGCCACCTGCTTGCAGCCAAGGAACGCAGTAGTGAACGGCAAGCCTGGCAACACCGCCATCCCTCCTGCTCCCTCGCTGCCAGGCTTTGAGAGCCAGTGCTGGGGGGTGGTTTAATCCCAGCCAAAAGGGACATTTCAGAAGGAGGTGAAGGGGGAGGGACCTGATGCACATAAAATCAAAGCCTGCCCCAGTCCTGGGCTTGCGTTCGTCCCCCGCTCCCTGCAATGGTCTCTGGGAAATGGGTTCTCAGGTTTCTGTAATAGAAAAATAGCCTCTGCATGGCAGGGTCCCTCTCTCTGGCTCCCAGTGTTACATGCACTTGATCAAATCATGAAGTGCGATTCCAGATGCAACACTTCATTATGCAGGAGCTCAGGTGCCCCTAAGTAAATACAGGTATTTTAGGAGGATCAGACCTGCATTTTGAAATAACTGATGCCTGACACAGAGCAACATAAGCAGTACATTCATTGGTGGTATAGAAACACCGCGCCATCACTCTTGAAATGGCTTTAACTTCACATTTGTGTCTGCTCTACTCTTCACGTAGGGCAGTGCTTTTCCACCTGTGGCCTGCTGACCACTGGGGGTCCACAGGCTATGTCTAAGGGGTCTGCAGATATGACTAGGATTAATGCTGACATTGAGGACAGTAAAGAGTTAACATTTGAGCCATCTGCTTAGACGCCACTTTGCTTGGCATTAGGTAAATGTTATCCCTATTAAGCAGAATATATGTTAATAGTGTTTCAATTAAGCAGTTCTCATTACCATTCAGCATCATTAGAGCAAGAGCCTTATCTTGCAAAGGCTCGCGTAGACGCCTGACTTAATGGCACGTGCGTAGTATTTTAGGAGATACCCAAAGCACTTTGGTAATGAGGCATCTGCAATGCCAGCGGCTTCTGGGGTGGAGAGCACCTCTCGCTCACTAGCAGCAAGTGGCATAACTTTGGCATTATTGAACATTTCAGGGTTTCTCTTAGATCTAGACTGTGCCCAAGAGGTTTGAGCCAGTGTTGCCCAAAGAAAAACCTTTACTTCCTCAAAGCTAATGCAGACACAGCGTCAAATTCTAGCTCCGTTAGCATCAATGGCAAATCTCCCATTGGCTTCAGTGGGGATAGGATCATAGTTTGGAGCACTGAGCCGTACCCAGCAGCCAAGCTCAATTAACACTACATGGTTTAGAAATCCCCTGTCGTGTGGGCAGGAACGTCCCCGAACGCGCATCCATGCTTTGTACACCTTTGGAGCTCCTGACATCTGCACTAATGAGATGGTTTCTTCCCTTAGCAATCTCTATTGGTGAAAAGCACCCCACTTTGCCAAGGTTTTTAGATCAAACTAGTCATTTTCTGAGCTATTATAAGGCCAGTGTGTGGGGAAAATGTCTTAGCAGTGAAGCCCACTTCAGTTCTTGACCCGTCACATTTCACAAACACCTTCTCCAATTTGCTTCGAACTCCATCGGAAAATGTTACGTGGGCATGAGATTGTGTTTGTGTGATTTTTCAGGTGGATCGGGTTTAGTTTCAGCAAAGTTAGGTCGAGTTAGGATAAAACCTGCAGTGGAAAGCTGGCTTCCACCTTGACCAGGGACCCACTAGTGAGCAAGTTCAGAGGAGTTTCAGCAACAATATGCAGGTGACCAACTTCAAGCGTGCATGGTGGTGTTATACTCGGCAATACACCCTGACCTGCCCGCTTTGGGGCTGGCTAGCAATAAGAGTCTGCATCCTTGGGCTGGCTTCAAGTTACACTCAACATATTCGCCAGCTATTCCAGCTCTTCAAATGTGTGCACTTAATTATCATCAGGCTCCATGGAGGAAGAGCCCCCAAAGTCCAAGTAAGTGCTGATAAAGCTCCGTACCTTGATAATGCATCATGTATGCATCCCCGGCCCTGTGTTCAGTAATTGGTTCCCTATGCAGCAGCCCGCTCGCCAAAAATGAAATAGCTCCATGTGTTTTACAGCCAGGCATGTGGAGAGGCATTGCCTTTCACTACAGTTGAAGAGGTAAGCTTTGTCACGCTGAGATTTTCATCGTTCAAGTCAGTGGGGGGCACGGTGTAAAAGGTGTGGAGATTGGGGCTTTTTTAGCGAAACCCCACCTCTATCAAAGAGCATGCTGTATGCTGGAATAAGCTAGAGATCTGCTTCAGGAGAGACTCGGTGTTGGAGCCGTTTTGCACCTTGATGTAAATCAGAGCAGCTCAAAGGCTGCTCAGATTTGTACCTGGATG
This sequence comes from Alligator sinensis, assembly GCF_000455745.1. Classification (NCBI taxonomy): domain Eukaryota; kingdom Metazoa; phylum Chordata; order Crocodylia; family Alligatoridae; genus Alligator; species Alligator sinensis. Next base: position 837,053 of record NW_005841934.1, read on the forward strand.
TCCCTGTCCGATGGGGCTGGGAAAAAGCCCCCTTCTCCCAGCCACGTCCCCGAAGACTGGGCATAGCCTAGAGCTTGTTTCAGCCCTGCACTGAGCCAGGGATTCCCCGCTGTGCTGAGGGATTTCCCAACTAACTGGTCAAACTGGCTTCACCGCCTCTCGCGCCAGCCAGCCAGCGCAGTAGCACAAAGGGGCTGCAGGTATTGAAGCACGCAAGGGCGAGGCGCTGTTGCAACATGCTGCTTTCGCCTGCTGCCGGTCGGGGCGTACGCAGACGCCTTCCAGGTGAGCACGGGCACAGCAAGGAGGCTGGCTCTGCAGCTCTGCCCGGTGCTCCCTCCGCCCGCATCTGTCCTCCCCACGAGGACATGCATCTTGTCACTTCCCCTTCACATGCGAGCCGCTGCTTTGCCCTTCCTGAGCTGTTGCCAAGTACCAGTCGGGCATCCTTGCCCTCTGCCACGCTGTTTGTTTTCTCTGGTCCGGTGGTGATGCTCTCAGCTGGATGCCCCACGTGCTGACGTGTTGGCAGCCCATCGGGCGGCCCACCCGACTGTCCACCCCGTCGGGACGTGCTCGTGGCTGCCACAACCCAGCACTTGCGTGGCCTCGCTGTTTGCTTATTAATTTGGTTCTGCAGCAGGGAAACTCCATTTTGACCTAATGATCGATGCCCATGAAGGATCTCTCCCATTCTCATCTTTGAATGGCATTGCCAACATATGCTGCCCCCTTCCCCATGTACAGTCTTGCTCGCAGGTTCACGGTTTATCCCGCTTGGACAGCGCCCTGCACCTGGCGAGTGATCTGTTGGAGGGGGTGGACTCTGCAAAGTGCCTGGTGCCTCTGAAATCCACGGCAATCCCTTTACAAATCCATCGTTGGAGCGCAGCAAGAGCTGTAGCACTGGCATTGCCTTTACTGTATACTGTGTTTGGGACTGCTGGGGGAGGCTGTTCTGCTCTTTCTTGCTCCTCTATCTTCATGCACCTCTCCCTAGATGCCAAACATTGTCATCGTGCCATAGGGATACAAGGACGCTGGGTTTATAAAAGATAATCATAGCTGCAGCATGGTAGGGGGAGGTTGCCAGATGTTGCTGCTGTGTGTCCAAGGAAAATCCCCAGCTGGTTCTTTGTGCGGTGATGATTAGCTGGGACACAGGATGTGGTCAAAGCTGCTCGGCAGAGGTTGGCAAAATTGGCCGAGGGGCTGGGAGCGACGGCTATGCCACGTGGCGCTGTTCCTGCTGTCTGTCAGAAGTTGCTTACACATCACGTGGTGCCGTACGGCGCCTGCTGTGGTCTCCCAGAAGTGGTTGTTGGGGAAATGACTGATGCGACAGTCATGGGGGACAAGCAGCAGCTCACGGCTCAGGCTAGGAAAGATCCACGTGCAGCTGAAATGTCACTAGTAGTGACAAAAACGAGGAAAGGAAGGATGAAAGCGATGGGGGAAGTAGAAGGCAAGACCCCTAAACAGGTAGTCCAGGATGGGGGGGTTCATCCAGTTGTCAGCACGACCATTCCCAACACTTTGGACAAAACAGTCTGTCTCCTGCCTCTCCAAGTCACGAGAGGGGCTGGAAAACCTGAACACTTAAAAATTAAAAATGCAGTGCCATTTTCCTTCTTGCCTTCTAGTCCTTTGGAGCTGTTCAAGGGCACGTTTTCTTTTTGTAGCCTTTTCCTACCAGCCTTAGCTCCAGAAGCTTGAACTAGCGGCCGAGAGCATCATTTCTTAACAAGACGTCTTTCTGCCCCTGTGGCTTGAGGAAAAGCACCCGGTATCACAAGACTCATGATGCAATTGCAAGACCTGGCAATGCTGTAGTGGCAGCGTTCCCACTGGCTCCATTCACAGTTGGGTTAGGAAAATTTTAGCCTGTCTTTGCTGTTTTCTTCGAGACGTTAAGGGCCAAAGTCCAGAGCAATGCTGTGATTTTTGACAGCTTCAATCCAGATTTAAGTCAGGGTTCCTGACAGCAGAATTTGGCCTGAAAGTTTGTCAGACGCCGTGTCATGCTAGAGAGATGCTGAGCTCTGCATGAAATTTATGCAAAACCTTAATTAAAAAAAGAAAAAGCCAAGTGGTTTATTTGCAATGGGCTTTGTACATTAATTTGCAAAGCCGTAAATTCCTGGCGATTGCGTAAGGGGGTGGGTGGGTGGGTGTGTGTCGTGTTTTAAATCACGCTGATGCCGCTGAGCTCTTGCAGCTTTGTGTGCGCAGAAAGATTGGCTGAAAAAAAAGGGTAAAGATGAGAAGGAGAACATGCCAGGGTAAACACTCTGCAGTTGATTTGGGGCGAAATATATTTCGGTGGAAATAACTTGTGGGGAATGTGTCCTCCTGGGACTGCAACACAAGCGTTTACCGCTGCCAGCTCCCCAGCCAATCCAGGGAGAGGCTGGGAAGGGACTAGCGAGGGCGTGAGATGCCTTCGGGTTTTGTTCCAAAGAGCGTGTTGAGCTGACTCGATGCTCGCTCCAGCCAGCCGGCTGCAGGGATCTGCTGGATTCTGGTCTGTTTGCTATCGCCTCCGTCTGTCTAATGCAATGGGCTCAGTTCACCCATCCTGTGGTTCTAGGATAAGAAATCCCTGTGGGGATCCAGGCTAGTTCAAGCAAGCAGTTGGGTTTGGCATAATACATGGAAGAGGCCTGGAATCCCATCTCCAAGCTTGGCAGATCTACAGGAGGTGAAGACTGTCTTCTCTAGCTTTTGGCACCAGCAGACTCTGCCTGGCTCTGTGGGAGCACAACTCCCCTCAGGGCTCAAAGCTGGGAGCTTTGCTGAATTGCACCATCGTGTTACCTTTTAGGGGATTGTTCCACGAAGGTCTCAGGACTATTGCATGGTGGTGGTCTTGCACCAGGACTAATGCACGGTGGTGGTCTTGTGCCTCAGCCTCGTGGCAAGTGTGAATTACCTAGCAGTCACCATTTGATTACAGTGCAGCGCATTGCCTTCTTCTGGAGTGTGTGTGTGCATGCTTGCACATATGCATGTACATGCACACACACCATTGCTCTCCTCTGTTTGAGAGTACAGCGGGTTTGCTCAAGGGTTGGGGCAGCACTTTCTCCCAGGAGCTGCATCATACCCGTGCTACTACCCACCTTTCTGAGTGGAGCATGAGCACATTGCTGCAGCTGCTCCAGCATGCCAGTACAGGACAGAAGGTCTGAGGCTGATGCCTAAGCAACAAGAACATTTTCTAGGGGTGGCCTCATTTCCTAATCTGATGGGTAGAGGGAAAGAAGCGGGGCCCAAGTCTTGAAAAATGGTCAGTGATTTGAAAGCACAGGTGTCTTACAGGCAGCATCCGGCCAGGGCCATGGTTTGGCAGGGCGGGTACCAGGCTCTTTCTGGAGAATCCTGACGGTGCCTCACGTGGAGGTATCTCAACCCTGATCTCAAGCCAGGTGCTGGCCTCCCGCCTGCCGCGTCTGTGGTAGAAAACTGGCATTCTTGACTAACCGTCTCCTCTTGTTTCCACCCCCAGGCCTCTCTGCAGATGGTGGTGCCAAGCGCCAGGAGCATCTCTCTCGCTTCTCAATGCCTGACCTAAGCAAGGACTCTGGGATGAATGTCTCGGAGAAGCTCAGCAACATGGGCACGCTCAACTCCTCAGTGCAGTTTCGAAGCGCCGAATCCGTCCGCAGCCTCCTGTCCATGCAGCAGTACCAAGACATGGAGCCCAACCTGCACGGCCTCGCCAACCCCCTCGGCTACAGGGAGAGGCCGCCACAGGGCAGGTTGCACCAGAGCTTCGAGTACGACAGCAGGATGTCGGGGAACCCCGTGCCCGGGCAGGACGGTGCGAGGCACCCCCCAATGAGTGAGCACACACGTCGGCGGACTAATCAGCGGGATGACGACCGGCGCTGCCGCCCCCACAAGCCCCGGCGGTCCCGGCGGTCCCGCTCGGACAACGCCCTGCACCTGGCGAGTGAGCAGTGCTGCCGGTTGAAAGAGCGGCCGTCGCTGCGGGCCCGAGAGGACTATGACCAATTCGTGGCCCAGAGGAGCTGCAGAGAGGCCATGGAGCAGGGCTCCCGCCGGGATGTGTATGGCCAGTGCCCAAGGACTGTGTCGGACCTTGCCCTACAGAACCACCTCGGAGAGCGCTGGGGGCCCTATTTTGCCGAATACGACTGGTGTTCCACCTGCTCCTCTTCCTCGGAGTCGGACAACGAAGGCTACTTCCTCGGGGAGCCGATTCCCCAGCCCACTCGTCTCCGGTACGTCACCAGCGAGGGGCTCCTCCACAAGTACGGCTCGTACAGCATGCCCAAGTCTTCCACGCTGGGCAGCAGGGGACAGTTGCACAGCCGGAAGAGGCAAAAGAGCAAAAACTGTATCATATCCTAACAGCGTGGCGGCCTGGGAGCCTGCCGAGAATGTAGATTCACTCCCAAACTTGCACTGTCCTAGATCTTATAAGCGCTTTTTATTGTAACAGAAAGGCCTGAAGACCGGGGATTTATAAGAAGGTTGTAGCCTGGCTTCTATAAATAGTCCTATTCGTTGGCACAAGTGAATATATTTTGCACATTTTACTTTGGGGGAAAAAAAAAACATTCACTTTAGTCTGTACTAGTTACCTAGTATTTTCCCGCTCCCTCCTGAATCCTGTCCCTTGCCTTTTAGTCCATACATTTTAATTACCACTGTTTACTATAATCAGCAGTTTGCTACTAGCTTGTGCTTTCCTAAATGCGCTCTTGTTTTCGTCACCCATTTTGGTAAGTAATTTGCCTCTCAGACCGGATGGGAGACTAAGTTATTTCCATGATTGTTGTAAATGCAATGTATATGAGAGTTTGGAGAAAATATTTTTGTATTTTGTAATATCAGAGGAATTTCTATATCTTAGGAGTCACTGGGAAACTGCATGCACGTTCAGAACTGTGTTCGGCCCGAGCTAAACGAATGGTACTTTCGAATCCCTTTTCCTTTCTCCAGGAGGTTCATTAAGTATGTCAGTGAGAGTCTGGGTTTCTTTTTTTAAAGTCTTTTTGTTCCTGGTAAATATAAAGAACAATTTCTGATTCAGTCAATCTTGAAAGGGCCTAGGTGGCATTTTGCAGTCTGCACACACCCGTGATATTCAGGTCCTCTCTCTCTCTCTTTCTCTCTCTCTCTTTCTCTCTCTGTCAGATACAGGAGTCTTTACAATGGCCAGAGTGACTTTTGTCAAATAGGAGAGAATAAACTACCAAATGTCTGCAAAGTTTAAACAACCAAAGTTGGAGAAGGAATTTGACATCTCTGTAGAGGAGTTGCTAAACTTTGAACTATTCTTTGAAGTAAATAAAAGTGTAAATGGTGCAATTGTGTGATGTCAGCATGACGTTGTTTTGAGTATAGAATTGTCTTATGGTGCTCTAGTTTCCTGGATTATGTTAACTGCTCTTCATTACCAAGTGAAATCTTCAACACTGCCTACTACCTAAAATGTAACTAAACAAATGCAAACTAATCACAGCGGGCTTCGTCCTGCCCCGGGGGCGCGCTCCACTTGTGAGGTCCGTTGGCCTGCGAAGGGCATACCCCCGGGGCGGGATCGAGCCCATTGTTTGGAGCTAGGACAAACCACCAAAAGCATCAACATGGTAAAGTGTTATATAAATAGGACTCAAGTGTATTGTGTTATGGTGGACGTGAGTTTTTCTCTATATGCTTTAAAACCATTGAGGTACAGACATCGAGGCGTGTCCCACTGCGTTCCCCCGTGGGACAAGGAAGGAGGCAGATGTTCTGTAGGACTGTAGGATGTATACAGTTTCTTTCACTGGTTCCCAGCGAGGCCGACTCACAGCCTTTGGTACTGTATGTAGGAGGGTCTCAAGGCCACACCTGTCTCCCATTGAAGTCGATGGCAAAATTCCCATAGATGTCAGTGGTGGAAGGAGCCGATTTACAAAGAGACTTGGGTATCTAAAGATGCAGGTAAGCAGGTGACTTGCAAACACACCTAAGCGTTCGCTCGTTAGGACTCTTAACCCGCTTAGCAACTTTGGTAGAGCTCATTAAGCAGCCTCACTACATCTTTAGATGCCTACAGACCTTTATACTTCTAGTCCCTGTATTTGGATCCACTTGGGCAAGCCCCTGATGCCTTTGTAGATCCAGTCGTGGAACTGGGCCGTACATTTGCACTCTTTATAACGGTTCGGGAACAAACTGTTGCCTGTCAAAAGCAGCAGAGGTGGGAAATCTTGGCGAGAGATGTCTCCATGCCATAAACTATTGCTAGGAATTTTTCGTTGTTTGTACGGACAATGTGATGATGATTCTTTTTTTTTTTTAAAGAGGAAAAAAAAAAAAAAGAAACAAGAGTACGTATAAAATCATGTTTTTTTTTTCCAGTTGGAATAAATGGAAATATTGATCCAAAAGGGAAAGACTTGTGTGTGGGTGTGTACGCGTCTTTCTTTTTTTTTTTAAAGAAATGGCTGTTTAGGTGCGAAGTTGAAAGAGTCCTTCTTTATTTTTATTTATTAAACCCAGGAAAGAACTAACATCCACGCGCGGCTTGATTTTTTTTCCTGCT
>NW_005841934.1:843645-852056 GCF_000455745.1 Alligator sinensis
GGACGTAACCCACCCAAGACCCGGTGCGTTATTGTTCAGCTGAGACCACTCAATGTACCAATAATGTTTTTTCTTGCAAAGATCCTGGGTTTTCGAGACTGACACAGACCTGGTGAGTGGGGTGAGAAAGGGGACAGGAACATCAGGGTGCGACGTAATCTGCTTCTCAAACACACAGCTGAATTCCCTGTCACCGATTAAAAATACCATGACCATTTTCTATCAGATCTGGGGCTTTTTATATAACAGCGGCAAGAGAATGAACTTCTATTTGTACGAAACATTCAGAGGGCAAATCAGCAACGTGAGTCCATTGAGTTGCTATTCCCTTTGCCATCATGAAAAGGAAAAAAAGCATCTGCTGTGGCATAACTGCAACAAGACGGCAGATGGGAGAAGAGCATCATCCAGTATTAAGAGATCATTCATGGGTTTATTTGTAAAGAAGTAGGGTTGGGAGGGACCTCCATAGGTCACCCAGTCCAGCCCCCTGCGGTGTGTCCCCTACCATCTCCCAAAGCAGCTCTCAGGCTCTGATGTGGAGCGTGATTGATTTTCCAGGGAAGAGGATATGAAGGGATGGAGTCAGAGACCGACCGGTCCTTGCAGAGGTGCCCCAGGCTGCAGGGTCAGGCTACATGCAGGGAGTGCTACATCCGGACAGTTTTGCTTTTACTAAAGGGGCTGGGAGCTGGATGAAAGGACTAGGGATCTGTGTCCTGTTCGTGGTCACATCTGTATGACTGACACATCAGGGCCTCATGTCCAAGCAGGTGCAGGCCTTAGGACCTGGTCCTTTGTGAGCTTCCCCCCTAACTGGTCGGGACCACGACGGAGCATATCCAATCCACGTGCATTGAGACCCTTGGAGAGCTGGACGGAGAGGGGGTGGTATTTGCAGCCCTTCTGCATCCAGCCTGTCCCTCCCTGGCTGAGAGTGGCCTTGATGCACCATAAACCACATCACCCCCCCCACCCCATCCATTGTTAAGGGTGCTGCCACCCCACAGCCTGGTGTCAGGTGCAGATGACTTCAGAGCATAGCTGTCTACCATGGGGGTGGAGATGTCACCTTCACCACCTGCTTCCTAAGCTAATGCACTCACCACCACTGCTCAGGTAGAAGCTGCCTGCTCCCACTCGCAGCCCTGGTGCATCTCAGCCTGTTTGGAAAGCTGCACACTTGCACGAGCAAGATACGGAATATGCTTGAGGAGTACCCTTGCCTTGGTGTGTGCCCTGCAAACCTATGAGCAAGCAGCAGGACAGGTGGGGAATGCCTCCAAGTCCTAAAGGGGGTAAACCTGAGCCAGGCACAGAGCCTGTCGCTGCCTGCAGCACTGCGGGCAGCTGGGAGTGGGCGGTGGGGTGCTGTTGGTGCACACGGATGCAGCATGGAAGAGGAGGAAGAGGCCCCAGCCCTACAAAACAGAAGGCGGCACCCCACCTCCTGCACCCACAGCCCCTGGCCTCTCAGCCCAAGTGAAAACTTCATCCCCTTCATAGTTACAACCAGGATTTTTGCTTGATTAACAGCTTGTAAAACATGCAGTTCTACAACCGCCCGGCCAGGCCTGAGCTTTGCTGGAGAACAGACCAGTGCAAGCCATTGAGCCATTGCTCAGTCCATATAAGTGTGTCCCTTGATGTTAGGGGCAGCACAGAGGGCCAGTGCCAGCAGCTGCCAAGCTGTCTCTCACCCTGGCTTTAAAGAGGGGTGCAACATGTGCCAGATGGGAGGTATTCTGGGCGAGGGTGGAAAAGGTGGATAGTGCACAGCCTGGGGCTGTAGAGCCCCTGAGGAACCTTGCATCAGGACCATGCCTCTGCTCCAGAGCTGTCGGCATACCCACAACAAGAGCAAGAGCAAGAAACCTGCCCCCCAACACCCAAAAGCCTTGCAGATGCAAGCTTCAAACTGTAGCTTTCTCTACCCCGTATGAATGGCTGCCTGAATCGCAAGGTCCAGCTCCTCTGTTTTGCTTTTCTCACACTCCCGACCCACTGACCCAGTCCTGCCGGAGGGGCCCCAGGTGTCCCTGTCCTGACAGGCCTGAGCGCGGTGGCCCCGATTCATGCAGGCGGGGGTGGAACGTGTCCAGCCCCAGTGCGGGCTGAGGAGGAGGAGGGGAGGCTTGTGGCAGCCCCTGCCTTGGGATGAGGCTGCTGCACCACACCAGGCACCGGCCCCTGTGCTGCCAGCGAGCCACAGAGAGCCCCACTGCCCTCCAAGCTCCCCATCCATCCCTTTCCCTCGCTGGAGAACGGGTGACTCTCCTCTCCCCCCTTGCCCTGCCGCAGCTGCAGTCCCCATGCCCTGACCAAACATCTGCATTTCTCCTTTGCTCCAGGGGTGGGAGCAGGGGCAGGCGGTTGGAGGCAGCAGGGAGCCCCACATGGGTCTGTGCCCCCCGCAGCTGCACCCAGGTCTGGGTGTGCACCCCGTTGCCTCTGATGGCCGTCCCCCTGCTCCCGCACGCGGAGTAAAGGGAAATCCCAGACAACCTGCCCGGATAGCGATCAGAGGGCGTAAAAAGAGCGGGTACACGTCTGGGGGAACCCACACATATGGTAACCCTAGCTCGGTGACAGCACATGACCACTTAATCAAAAGCATTATGGACAGACAGACGGAGCCTTTTATTATATTAGAATACACTAGCAAATTGCCCGCCAAGAATGACCGGGGGTGGGGGGCAACGGGGAAGCCCTCCACTCCCGCCTTTAGGTCCAACCCTGGCCACCCCCACTTCTCAGGTCTGACCCCACTACGATGGAGGTGCTCCTGTCTTTACAAGCCATGGGGGCCTGCTGAGGAACGTACTATTGCCAATTTATTTTTTTGCTTCTGCGGAGGTGCCACCGCACCGGAGGAGGCGGGTCCAGCAGAGGGGCTCCCCTTTGAACTCAGCTGGCCCCACCCACTCGGCCACACAGACTAATCGGCACATGCACAGCTGGGCAAAAGCATTGCGGACAGACAGACAGACTAAGCCTTTTATTATATTAGAATATGTGTATGTATGAACACACGTGTGTGTGTGTGTGTGTGTGTGTATACATGCACACTATACACGTGCATATATATAGATATATGTGTGTGTGTGTGTGTGTGTATAGATATATATGTGTGTGTATAGATAGATATCTATATCTATACACACACACACACGAACACATGCATATACGAAGACGTGTATAGCCACACACACACACACACACACACACACACAAACAAACATGAATACATATACATACACGTGTGCATACACTTAGTTATGCGCATAGTCACACACATGCTTATACATATGTGTGTTCATGTGTAGATGAACACACATATATTGCTATCTCTATATCAAGCTATAGATATATATCTATATAGATGTGTGTGTGTGTGTGTGTGTGTATCTATCTATCTATATATATATATATATATATATATATGTATCTATATAGGGATAGACAGATAGATGTATCTATATAGCTAGAGAGAGCTATCCGTCTATGGTCATGCTCATACATGTATGCGCATAATTATGCACGTACACAGATCTACACACATGCATGCACATACACGCGCGCACACACACACACACACACACACACACACACACATACACACCCCGAGACACCTTGCATCAATCAGGACGTGTGTGTGTGTGTGTGTGTGTGTGTGTGTGTGTAAAAATTTGTGTTTGCTTTCCTAAAATATTGCAAAAGCGCTGGCTTCGGGTTGGTTCTGCCTCAGAACAAAAACAAATGTGCAAACCTCAGGCTTTATTGCGCTGGCATTCTTGTTTCCCAGCCAGCCCGGCGGCTAATCAAATCTGTCAGGATGGCTCAGGCTTTTATTTTACTAGCGACGCCAGTAAGAGTCGACGTAAGCCTATTAAGCCGATGCTAAGAAGAACATGAAATACCGCAGGCCTCTGCCCAACAAATCGTTCCTCAGGCTGTAGCCAAGCTGGCTGAGCCCCATGGGGGTGCTCGCGGCACTGGCTTGTACTTCACCACTGGGCATAGAGCTGTGCCCACCCGGGTAGGGCTGCCTGCCTGGGTCTGTTTTCGGGGAATTTAGATTTCGGCTGGGCGGGCAGGCGGTCTAGTTCTCAGCTATACTTTGACCATACTCTATAGCCAGTGTATCTATGTAAGAGGTGCACTGGTTTGATGGCAAAGAGGGACCTATTATCAGCTTTTAGCCTGCTCTTTCATGTAACAAAGGAAGGAAGGAAGGAAGGAAGGAGCTAGTGTCTCATAGATTCATAGATGTTAGGGTCGGAAGGGACCTCAATAGATCATCGAGTCCACTAGGACTCCAAGATCCCTTTCCACTTCCGTGCCCCCCAGCAGGTCATTCCCTAGGCTGTAGGTGTGCTGGACATTTTTCCTCCCTAGGTGCAGCACTTTGCATTTCTCCTTGTTGAATTGCATTCTGTTGTTTTCTGCCCACTTGTCCAACCTGCCCAGGTCTGCTTGCAGCTGTTCCCTGCCCTCCGGCGTGTCCACATCTCCCCATAGCTTTGTGTCATCTGCAAACTTGGACAGAGTACATTTCACTCCCTTGTCCAAGTCGCTGATGAAGACATTAAAGAGTATCGGTCCAAGGACCGAACCCTGCGGGACCCCACTTCCCACACCCTTCCAGGTCAAAACCGACCCATCCACCACGACTCTCTGGGTGCGACCCTCCAGCCAATTCGCCACCCACCGGACTGTGTAGTCATCCAAGTCACAGCCTCTTAGCTTGTTCACCAGTATGGGGTGGGATACCGTATCGAAGGCCTTCCTGAAGTCTAAGTAGACGACATCCACCCCTCCTCCTGTGTCCAGGCGTTTCGTAACCTGGTTATAAAAAGAGACTAGATTGGTCTCATCCCCACTCAAACCTAGGCCATGAACCCAAAGGTCTTTGCGTTGCCTGCTTCCATCAGCTGCACATCAGCCACGTCTACACTCCACTTCTGAGGTCCCTTGGCCTTTGAAGGGTGTAAGCCCAGGATGGGATCGATCCCATTGTTCGGAGCTAGAACAAACCACCAAAAGCATCTACATGGTAAAGTGTTATATAAATAGGACACAAATGTATTGTGGCATGGCGGACATGAGTTTCTCTCTATATGCCATAAACCACTGACATCAAGGCGTGCCCCATTGGACAAGGAAGGCAGAGGTTTTTTAGGGCTGCGTACATTTTTCTGTACATTTTTCTTCTTTCATTGCATCCCAGTGAGGCAGAGCACTGCCGATTCACAGCCTTTGGGTCCGTATGTAAAAGGACCTAAAGACCAGACCTGTCTCCCATTGAAGTCGATGGCAAAAGCCCATGGGTGTCAGTGGTGGAAGGAGCAGATTTACAAAGAGACTTGGGTACCTAAAGATGCAGGTCAGCAGCCAGGGTGCAAAAACACCTAAGCATGAGCGTGCCGTGGGAGCTTGTATACACATGCATAGTGCTTCTGTGCGCACAGGGCTTCTGGATCCCAGGCTGGTGTTGGAGGGATGGTTTTGAAGTCCCCATGACCCAGCACCACAGGAGCCCATAGCCTTTGAGGATATGGAACTGGTGCAATACAGCTTCCCCTAGCTCAGCCATGGCACCTGTTATTACAGATCCCTGCTACATGATGGTGCAGGGGGAAGAGAGGTTCACCAGTGCAGGCTGATTGCAGCATGGAGGATCAGCAGACATTGCTCTTAAATTTGTGGCCTCTGGCAGAGGGGCGATTGGATCTGTCAGGTTACCGATGGCTCTGAGTCATGAGAGCAGGGCTGAGATCCAGACTCACAGCTCCAGCATCCAGGGCCCATTGCCTTCAAGCCTAGCTTGCTGTGCTGAGCTCCAGGAGGTCCCCCAGACCAAGCCCGCTGGGTGATGACTGCAGCTCTTCGCATGTGCACCCCTAGGCAAGCCTGCCCCATGCATCTCCCCATGCCTTGAGGTCATTATTTGCACGTGCGGTGGGGGCTGCCTCTGCTCCACGCTGCCCACATCTGCAGTACCATGCGCTCAGCTCCCTTCCAAGCAAAGCAAGCAGCCTCATCCCTAGGGAGGCCTCCACACATGCCAGGCCTCATGCATCAACCAGATAGGACGAATCCCTGGGAAGGGGGTGGAAAAAGCCAAGCAAATAAAGGAGATAGGGAGGAGCGGTGCCAAGCCATCCTGGACGGGAGACAGCACTGCTCTGTCCTGTGCTCCAGGCAGCAACAGCTGAAGACATGGTGCTGTACCTCTTAGAGAGGCTAAGTGGTAGGAAGGTGCCTTAAACTGACCCTATTGCAGCCTGATCACAGCCCTGGGAAAGCATGTGTTCACCCAGGGTTAGCACACACCTTCTTCTGCCTCACAACCAGGCCACAACAGGCAGGGAGGAGGAGGAAGAGGACCACCCCTCTGCTTTGGCATTAGGGCTTTCTAGACTCACGCGGGGTGGATTCAGACCGTGCCCAGATACCTAATAGGAGGAACAGGATCCATCCCTGAGCATACAAAACTAAGTGCTAAGGGGGTGAAAACTCACCGCCTGAAGGCCCTTTGCAGCAGACTCCCCCAAGCACCCACCATCCTGGACGTGAGCAGGGCTTGGCCAAGGCAGGGCACGATTAAACATTTGTAACAAACCCACTGAGTATGAGGCATGGAGCCACAGGCCTGTAAAATTATGCTGTGTTGCCATCTGGCCCTGCTGCTTTCCCCTTCTTCACAAGCTGTGTCCAGGCTTTTCCATGCCTGCTGGGACACGGCGTGCTCTCGGATAGCTCTTTTCTCTCTCTGAGAAGCCAGTCAGTTGCTTGCGCATCACCTGGGAATACGCCTGCGTTTCAGGCTGGTTGTCTTCAATGGCCAAAAGCTGTTACAGCCCCGGTGCACCTGCTTCACCCAAAAAAAGATAAGACAGCGCTTGGATGGGAGGCTTTGATAGTGGCGGGAGCAGGGTGATTTTGTACTAAAGATCTGCTCAGGTCTGTTAGTCAAAATGAGGATTTTTCCGTAAGAAGCAGAGTCTACTTTTCTTGAATGCCCTCTTGAAATCACTGTGTTTCCTTTCACATTGTTAGTCCTCTCTTGGCCGTGTATCGGCTGCTGTCTCTCTGGATGAGGTAGAAACCCAGCTAACCTCTGGCAAGACCCGCCTTAGCGTGAATGTCAAGTGCACGGCTCTTAGAGATGACCTCCCTTGAAATGGTGGGAAAGTAGGAGCCCCCCTCTTAGAAAGGAGACAGCATCTCCTCCATCGTTCACGGGCTGGAGCAGCAATTCCTCAATGAAGGAACCATCACTAAGGCTCTGTGGTCTGCATGGGGAGGAGGAAATCCGTCAGGCATAAAGGCCCAAATGTTCAATCTTACGCCTTGGGGTATCAATAAATACCCATGAATATGTCTGCAGGAGCCGGAGAGCTCAAACAGCTCCTTGTCACATGAGCCTGCCAGCCCTCACAAGGAGGTCTGACAGAGAGCAATCAAGTGACCTCTCCTTTTGTCACGTCTATAAAGCAGTACAAATGCAAAACGACCTGCCCAGATGATTCTGCCCTCGAGCCCCACTGCCGTTGTGGATGCAATTTTGCATGTGGCATTCCTTGGTGTGAGACACCGAAAGGGGAGTGACAGCTTTGCTAACATCACTGGCAATGGGCAGAGCAAAAACTCTGGCCAGTCTTGTGCCCACCATGCCTCAGAAACACCAGGCAAAAAGATGACCATTGGCCTTCCTCTTAGCCTTCAACCCAAGTGACACAGGAGGAGGAAAACCCACCTGCTTCTGGCATCTGCAGGGCAAGCAGGGCGGAAAAGGATCATAGGGAGACACTGAGCTTAAGAGGTGCAATGGGACCTGGCTTGAACTGTGCAAGATGTGCAGTCTTGCTGTAGAAGACCCCAAAGGACAAACCCAAATCCTACCAAGGATTCTCAGTCTTGTCCTCCAAGCCCAGGGTTTGGTCTTATAACATGGCACTTCCCAGCACAGAGAATGGAAGTGAAAACAGTAGATAAGTCAGCCGCAGCAGTGTAAAGTGCTGCAGGAAAGAAAGAGAGACCTAATCCACTCCTAATGCTGGCCTGCCTAGTCGCTTTCTAGCATCAGTCGGGCTCCCGCTGTACCGTCCAAAGGAGAAGCGCTAACCCCCAAATCGTGTGGACAGGTTTGTGAGCAGGAGTCAGGAAGACCCCCCGTGCCCAGCTCAGACTCTGCCATTTGCATATGCAGCGCTAAGTGTGCATGCACAACATCACACACCCAGTCTAGCCCAGGGACCTGTGCTTTTGCCCCGTGCTTCTCCTGGGATTTTTGTGCCAAGGAGCTGTGGGCAGAGTCGACAGAGCAACGGCCTGGTAGTTCAGAAACCCGGGGTCAAAAGGGACCTTGGAGGTTGTCTAGTCCAAGGCCCTGCACAAAGGGAGCA
>NW_005841934.1:852087-858408 GCF_000455745.1 Alligator sinensis
GTGCTTGTGGCTGGATCAGCATGGCAGGTTTGAGGACACTGCCAACATTTGCATGGGGTACATCTCTCATCTCAACACCAAATTACCCCAGCAGGACAGAGGGGTCCATGGAGACTCCCCCGAGTTCCTTGAAGGAGTGGGGCCCAATCTGTGCCAAATATGATTTCACACTTCATATTTTGCCTCTCTTGGACAGCACATCCGCAGCCACTGCCACCCAGAGACACCCCTCGCAGCCTGCTTGCTTGAATGACTGCCTGGTTTTCCTAGCAAATAAGGCCATTGGACAAGGAACGCATCTGCAACCTTGACAACTTTCCTTAACTTAAAAAAAAAAAAATAATCCTCTCCCAGTTACTAGCATCCAGTCCCTTCCCAGTGCTGCCACGCTGCGTCACACCGATTTGAAAGCCAAGATGGACACGTTCTCAAACACTGAGCATGCACCACCTCTGACAGCCTCTTGCACATAGCAGAGAAAAGCAGAGCCAAGACCAGCAGCCGGAGAAGCCAGACAAAGTCAAACGAGGAATAAAGGACCTTAAAAGAGGCCTACAAAATGTGAGAGTGATCACCACCAAAATAGGCTGCCGCGGTGGGGGGTTCGCCTCTCTGGACTTTGGCATAGCAGGACCCGGTTCCTTCTGGGACGTGTTGTAGCTGCAAGCTTTTAGTGGGCTCACCCCAGGGCTGGCAGATCAGACTAAATGACAGAGCAGTCCCTTCCAGCCTTGGAAATGTATAAATCTGCAAAAGAAAGATGTGAAACATAAGGGAAGACACCCCAGTGGGTGAGCAGAGCCGGGGAGAGGGGATATGAGATTCTGGGGTGCTTCTTGATGGCAACTTTTTAATGCAATGAGCATCCTGGAAACAGCCGATGGCTCTGCAAAGGCTGTGCCAGCCCTGCATTGCACCTTTGGATCCCCGCAGGCCCCGTGGCAGGCTCCCACGTCCAGATCCCACCCCACCAGTACTCCGGGAAGCTCCCAGCCTCTGGAACGCTGCTTTGCAGCCAGTTCAAAAGCCACACAGAAGTGAATTCATCCAAACAAATTGCAATCAGATGGGCAGAAGCTCTGCTGAAAGAGCCGGCAATAGGAAGCGAAAGATTTCCAAATAATTAGAACCACGTTGGTCTGGAGATTGCTAGGCACAAGCAAACTCAGAGATGCAAGAGACAAGAAGCTTATTTCGCTCCACCCGCAACTCCGACACTGCACGGGCAGAGGGCCACGGGCAGGAGCAAGGAAAAAGAGCCCCAAATTGGGCACTGATACCTGAGCACGTTTGCTCTGGGCCTGATGCTGTCGGAGTGGAAGGTACAAGGCAGTTTGAAGATCAAGCCACTCATTGATGGGCGTTTCCCAAAGTGAAGTCAGCGGGACTTTTACTGCTGGCGCAGGGGGAGGCTAGCGCTGGGCACTTCTGCAAGATCCCACCCCAAATGCTCAAGTTTCACCTGTTAAATTGCAAATCCAGGTCCCACCCTATACCCCAGCACGTGCTCACCAAGTCAAGTCAGGGTTAGACCTAACTATCTCCTGCTTAGAGCGACTTTTTGATCTCGCCTTTCTTCTGCTTGTTTACCACACTACTACTTCTTTGATAGCATCCCCCAGCTACCTCGCTTCCATTAATCCCAGCTGGAACAAAGACACGCAGGAACTAATGAAGTGAAACACTCAGTCTTCCTAAATCCCAAAGGGAATTACAAACCCACCCCCCACTGCATAATAAAACAACCTGAAAACTACAGTTCCCCTGAAGACCACGCGTGTGTGCCCAAAGGCAGCACTCAAAGAGGACTGCCTGCGGTTCTGCTAAACGGTGCTTGTCTGCATCCGGCGCCACAACTTCAGTGCAAAGACAGGAATACGTGTCAGGAGAGCGGCGAGTTGCCTCTCGAATGGATCTCCATCCCCACTCAGCCCAGGCCGAGCCGCTGGCAGGTGGCGTGTGCTGCGCAGATGAAGCGGTGCTGTCACGCGTGCAGCTGTGTACACAACGCTGACTGCTGCAACGTAGCGGGATGCAGAACAGGAAGGTGGCCAGTTTCCGCTCCGGCCCCACGAGTCCTCATTGCTAGAGAGCGGTCAGCACTGCCTCGAGCGCACACAGGCTGCTGCTCTCCGTGGCGTTTGGCTGAGCATCCAGAAATCAGAGGATGAAGGCCCACAAGCCATTATTTCCTAAGGAGATGGGGAGGGAGGGAGCAGCAACCACATGGAGCACCTCTCCTGGGACAGCAAGTGGCCTCTCGAACTCTAGGAGCAGGGTGATGCATAGGTGCAAGACGCCAGGATTTCCGCGGGTATATCTTTTATTGGCCCAATGGTGTGGTTAGACAAGCTTTAGCACTGGCGATATCTAGCCTTGTTGCTGCAAATGCTGCTCTTGTGCCTAAACACAGCTGGACCGGAGAAACTCGTGCGTCAGGCCTGGAGACAGGGGTCAGGACCCTTGGATCATGTTCCTGGCTCTGTCATGGAGCAGCTGCTTGACCCCGAGTGACTCACTTGGCATCTCTCTCGTTTTTGCTCCCGGCCGTTCCCATGTCTCGCTGGAGCATCAGCTGTAACTGGCCAGAGCCCGTTGTTTCCAGGCAAGGCTGAGCCCGGAGGGACACAGCGCTGAGCCCTGCCATTACGGATGGTCCTAGCACGGCTCTTACCCTGCCCACACGGGCATCCCAGCTCATCTCGTGCTCTGCGCTTCTACGAATCTCCAGGCACGAAGGGCCCAATGCTGTTTCGGGCTCAAGAGCAGATCTCGCCTCTGAAAGCAGTGGCTACTGCTTGCCTTCCATTAGTGGGACAATCCTTGGCCTCTTTTGGAAGGGGAATGAGCAAATTATTCTCTGCCCTGCTGTGCAACTGCGCTATTCTTAAAATCTAGGCTGCCCTCATTCTCCAAGAATGGGTCACCTCTTGGAGCGGGTTGACTACCACCCTCCAGCGCCCGGAGCAGATTCGTTAGCTGAGGATACTGAGGCCAGTTGTCCTGCCACCGCATGTACTTCCACTCTGTTTGCTCGCTCCGAGAGCACCCGAAATGGTGGCAGAGGGTAAATTTTACAAAAACCTCCAAGGTTCAGATCCTCTAAGGCTTTTTGGCACTAAACCACTTGAAATCATTGGGAGGAGGAACGCCTAAGTCACTTGGGCAGCATCTCCCTCCTTCAGCACTTCAATCCTACCTTCAAAGCACCTAAAGCACTTGGCAGCCTAAGCCCCCAAAACTCGGACATTTAGAGTTTGGCATCCTTGGCAAATTTCTGCCACCGATAAAGTCTTCAGGTCCAACACCATAATTTCCATGGGTGGTTATCTGCAAAGACTGCCTGGTCATAGCCCCCAAAGTTGCACCCCAGCCCTGTGGTCCCAGTTATGACTACCCACTGTTTGGCACTCAGGTTCACAAATTTTCCTGTCCCTTGTCCCTGAACACACTGCCCTGCCATGTCCTAAACAACAGGCCGTGCCCTAATTTCTTCCTCATGGGTCACAGAAAAGCCAAGGAAGAAGCAAGAGTAAAGATGCCTTCTGTTGCAAAACTTCTGACCCCATCCCCTCGCACGGTTTGCAGCTTTCAGTCCAAGGCAATGCATAAATCTTCCATCTCTGGAGCTGCTCAGAGCAATGGGTAGAAAGCTCCTGCATCAACGGGACCTCACCTGACCAGGTCCCCTTCTTTATTGCCCTCTGGTGTGTCTAGCCAGTCGATCGCTTCCTTTTGCTTATCAAAAAAGCAGTTTAAAGTGCTTTCAGATTAACACTGTACCAGAACTGCATTAGTCTAGTCAGCTTTATTAGGAAATCTTACCTGATCTATGGGCTTGAATGGGAGTTAAGCACCTACCTTGTGATGGTGCTTTGGGAAATCCCATGAGACACCTCTCTAAAAATCCTTTAGAAAAGCTGCCCATCTCTGTAAGGAGAGACCTTTATGCTTTCAAAGTCACCTTAAACCTCTGTTCTGGTTGAATAAACTCTTCCTCTCATTAGCACAGGCAGGTATTCCCAGATGCTGAGGTATCATTTATGAAGCATCTGGACCTACTCTTGTAAACATCTGGTGCAAGGAACTGCTGGTTTCTATCCCCTGACCTCTCCCATGAAGAAGGGAATGGTAAAGTTTCAATCCGTCTCCTCTGTTGATTCCTGATGCTGGGCTGAGATGCTCTACGTCGCACCGGGTCGGGCGAAGAAACAAGGGTCCCACTACCCTGTCTTCCTTGGCTAGAGACCGGCTTTCTATATGCTCTCACCATGGTTCAGGCTTTATTAAATTTCTGTGCCCTCACTGCTAATGAAACGGGGCAGCGGACCTGCTTCCTGATCTCAGACAAGATCATGTCATCGCTTGCTGCAGAATTCCCAGGAGTGTTTTTAAGGCATGGAGGCAGATATTTCACGGCATAGCCACTGCCCGTTGTTTTGTTTAGAAGAATACAACCCCACCCCACCCCAAAAAAGCCCCTCGAGTCTGGATGTGATAGATCTCGTAAGATATGCCTAAATGAAACCGATGTATTAAAATGGATAAGCAAACAGAGCCATATGTAATGAGTTAATTCAATCTAAATAAATGATTATACCCTAAAGAACATGCATCATATCACAGTACACATACATAATTCATACAATTAAATATGCATTAATGCCTGAATGTGATCTCAAATTAGTTCTCCTCTGGGAGAAAAAGCCCTGATGCATGTAAGGGGCAGAGGCTTCTTTTGGAAACACGACGACTGTCTAGGCAGAGCCAGGAGCTAAGAAACAGGACTCCTATGTCCCTGTCTTGTTAGACTGTAAATTCCTCGGGGCAGGGACTCTGCAAACCTCACCCGGCGCCGAGTCGGCTCTTAGGGCTTCATCAATCAAACCTGACAACAGCTACTCTGCAGCTGGCAGGGCAACGCCTAACCCCCCGGTCCACAGCTGTCTCAGGAGGGTCTAAGCATTTAAGCACCCCCATGGGTGACAAGATTTGCAAACTTTGAGCTGCCTTATGCCTCTTGCCCCAGCCAGACATGCTCTACAAGACTGACTGGTTCATATGGCCTTTCGCTGTCTGAAAGAGCTTCAATAGCCACACTACGCCAAACATCCTTGGAGGATTCTCCCTTGATATGTCAGGCTTCTTCTGTGGTCCTGCTGTTTATAGTTGGGATTATTTTTGCCTCCCCTCTATCGCTATTGCTTTTGCGTGCTCCGTTTAGCACTGCGATGCCTTCCTAGAGAATCGTATGTTGTCAGCCTGTTTTGCATAAAAGCTGAATATTCATCCCGACGACGACTCTGAGAAGGAGGGGGATTGTGTGCGCTCAGGGGAAGGAGTGGGAGGTCTCTGTAGCTGTAAAGAGTTAGCACGATTGCTGCTTCGGGGGGGCTAGGCTGGCGTGTGTCCTGTGCCAGGTCTGTCTGCCGTATTTGGGGCATGACGCTTCGTGGTCCTGCTTCCAGTAGGCAGGTGGAGAGTCCCCCAGTACATCCTACTGATATAAGGGCCACATTGGCCTCTTTAGAGATCCTCTTGGACTCGAATAATGTCCACCAGAGGTTGAATTTGCCCCTGGCAGGGATGGGGCAGGGGGAGAGGGTGGCAGGTTTCACGTGGCAATACTCTGCTGAGTAGCGGTGATGACCTGGTTAATGCACCCTGCATCCTACCCTTAATTGGGGCTTTAGGGGCCCACTAAGAAAAAGGAAGAGAAAAAGCTTGCCAGGAATGTCCACACTTGCTGTACTGTATAGCAGGCAGGGCCTGGGCAGGAGCAAAGGGCTGACTAGCAGCATGAGCGGCAGTAGCTATGGTGGTATATCCATCATGCAATCGCTCTTTGCAGCATGGAGGGGCTACACCGAGCTTCAGGACCCTCTGGCCTATGAAGAAGCATCATCTTCAGCAGCCTCCGTGGGTGAGAGGTGCTCAGTTAGAGGTACATCCTTGCATCGATTAATACGCCACTCCGAATGCCTCCCTTAGTGCCCGTGCATGGCCCCCAGAGACCTCCCTGTCCAGCTGGACACCCCCCAAGCTGCTGTGTGAGGATCCCTGGAGCTGCAGCAGAGGCACGGCCCCAGGCTTGGTGTTTCTAGACAGTTTTGGAGCTGCAGGTCCCCTCTCCGGTGCTCCCTCCTTTGTGCTGGCACTGCTGGGTCCAAGTCCCTGCGTCTGTTGCTGACCCTATCTGCCAGCACTTGCTGTCAAGCAATGAGCCCACCTGGTGACAGGCCATCTCTTTAGGGGCACGTGACCGGTGCAACCCCACACGGACACACCCGGAGTCTGCACAGGATTTGAAAGGACCGCTCT
>NW_005841934.1:858439-859599 GCF_000455745.1 Alligator sinensis
CTTTACTTAAAACAACTTGAACACAGTGCCCCTCGTTCCAGCTCATCCTTCCCTGGGGAGTTTGTCTGTGGACCAGTGTGCAGACAAATCAGCTGTCCCACCCTTCTCTACATCCTCTTCCTCCTCCATTGTGAGCTGGTGAAAAATAGCCCCCAAAGTAGGGCAGAATCTGCCCTTTTTTACAACCTTCTGGTCCCCTTTCTGAGCTGGCTTCCTCATCAGCTCCCCACAGGTGGTTGTAGAGGTCTACCTAGTGCCTCTGTTACTCCAACCTCTCCCAGTAAACCAGTTCTCCTGGGTAGGGGCCAGCCTATTGCTTCATTTGATTCCCATTTCAATGGGAGGCCAGTTGTTGGCAGCCCTGTGCTTCTTGCCCTTGAGATCCTAGTCCAATGTGGGGGGAAAACGGCAGGAGGGAAGGCAAAGAACAGCGTGCTCTACACGGAGTCTGGCACAGAGACACATCACAAGTCCCCACAGCCATCAGAGTCCATAAGCTGCTCTTAGATAGATGCTCCAAGCCACCAAACCTACCCCGGTGTGAGCAGATATACTACAAAGCCCCATTCGGGCAACTGGATCCACACTGGACAGCCCTAGAAGGGACTCCAAGGTTGTATTTCATGAGCAATGCCAAAGCCGGGCTGGTCCAAGGGTCTTTCCCAAGGACTTGTGCGAAACCTCGTGTGGCCTTCTGAGCGTACAGAGGGAATTGTGGGACGGTGCTGGAGGACTATCAGCACGGCACTGTTCAGCTGACTTTCTCACCGCAAAATCTGAATAAAAGGCTCAAGGGGGGTTTAGGCTGTAGAGAAGCACTACACATGGGGCAGAAGTTTTGCAGTGTGGTAAGGGCTCAACTCTGCAGCAGAGACCTACATCTCAAGGGCAATAAGAATACACCTGAAAAGCACCAAGCCTCGTCTAGACCCGGGTCTGTAACCTGTGAGCTAGCACATGCTAACTTCCCATCAAGCGGAGGTCTCTGCATGTGCACAGGGACAGGAAGAAGTCTGTGCATGTAGGCCTGCAAGGGAACACACGGGATCCGATTTGCTGCTGCCAGCCCCGTGCACCTCTTCACCCCAGCAGAAAGAGGCAGGGGCTCCAGGTCGCACGCATGCCCCTGAACTGGCGGCGGATGAAAGATGTGAATGCCG
>NW_005841934.1:859742-893097 GCF_000455745.1 Alligator sinensis
TGCCGAGGTCTGAGCCAAGCTCGCTCCAACTCCAGCGCTGGCAAAATGGCATGCGAGGTCCTGTCACAGTTCATTTTCTTTGCACGTGAGCCTCCCTTAGATCTCGAGGATGCCAAAGAACCCTGCTCAGCTGCCGACAGCATCTTCTTGCTGAAAAATCGGCATCTTTAATCTCCAATTATTTGCTCACAAATGTTCCTTTTGTGGCTGACACCGGATTAGACTCCGCTGGTTTTATTTTGGTGCTTTGCTTTAATTAGTCTTTTTTTGCCTCCATTCTTGCTGTTCATCACTTATTCATTATTTACATTGCCAGTATCCCAAGGAAACGCGACACACAAAACAAACAAACGAAGGCAGAGACGTATACCAAACATCTGGAGACGTTATAATTATTATTTATCATTCACCAGGCGCAAGAGCTTCCCCAAGTGCGGTGCAATGACTGACAGGGTTCACGACTTTGTTTGAAAGAGCATTCAAATATTGGCCCTTGCATATTCATTGCTTTGGTATTTTCCAGCGGCAGGCTCTGTATCTGCTCCATGCCGGTGCCCCCGTGTTAGCCAACAGCCAGGGTAAATAAATGCGGTTTACTCACAAAAGCCATGTCAAATCTAGTGGGAATGAAGAAACAAAGCACGTTTTCGGAGATGCTTCAATCTGGTGACCTTCTCTTCAACTTCTTCTGAGAACGACCATCCTCGAGGTGCGGCTGAATGGGGCCTTTCCTTTCACCGAGTCGTTGTGCTTTTCTGAATGGCAGCTCCGCGGTCTCCGGGCAGAGCTATCTGGGCAGCATGTGTGTGCTTGTATCAGCCCATGATACACATACAAGTATTTAGGCCAAGTTAAATACTTCAGACTTTGGGTGGAGCAGTGCAGCCGATCCCATCTCGTCCATGTGGTTTGCATTTCTTTCTGGCTCACCATCAAACCTGAAGGAAGTGCCACTTGTGGTCCAAGTTCGGACGCAGCCGCCTTCTGAGAGTTTGGCCCAAGATGGTAAATACAGCTGGTCAAATTAGACCTGCTGAATAATTCATGGGGATGACTTAATTATTCAGAGAGTATTCCCCCTCCCTTCCCCCCATTAATGTGGCTGGCGAGTCTTTTATGAATATTCAAGCACTTATACAAAAGAAAAAAAAAAGATGATGGATTTTAAAGTGTTTTGAAAATGTGGAGCAAAATACTTGCAAACAACAACATTGCTTTATCCACCCAGCTCCAATGGGGAGAAGCTAGCGAGGGCAGCGGGGAGTGCAGGACTGCCGGCTTGTGGAGCTGAAGTCTTGCAAGTTTTCTAAGACACCAGATTTGAACCTCAACGCCAGTCTTTACAGCCAGACATGGCATTTCTCTGACCCAGCAACTTTTTGCTGTAGGGAGGTAGGTACAAACCCATATTACGGTGAACCTTAGGGCCCTGCTATGCATTCAAGTTGAAACTGGATAGAAAGTAGCTGTAGAGTTGTTACACATTTTTAAGCACTAACTTTAAAGTTGGTTGACTCTTTTGAAATGCTTTTTAAAGCATTTTTATGGCGTGACAATGACTTTGCATGTGTGGCCGGTTTAAATTTATTGTGTGATTAATTTTCTATGATTCTATTACACAATTAACTGGTTAGAGCTGGGAGGGACCTCAGGGGTCACATCTAGTCCAACCCCCTGCTCCAAGCAGGACCAGCCCCAACTACATCATCCCAGCCAAGGCTTTTTCGAGCCACGTCTTAAAAACCTCCAAGGATGGAGAGTCCACCACCTCTCTGGGTGACCTGTTCCAGTATTTCATCACCCTCCCAGTGAGAAAGTTTTTCTTGATATCCAACCTAAACCTCCCGCCCTGCAACTGGAGCCCATTGCTCCTTGTCCCATCATCTGCCCCCACTGAGAACAGCCCAGCTCCATCCTCTTTGGAGCCACAGCTCAAGGACTTGAAGGCTGCTATTCAATCCCCTTCTCCAGACTAAACAAGCCCAATTCCCTCAGTCTCTCCTCAGAAATCATGTTCCCCAATCCCCCTGACTCACATCCATCTTATTGTCCACTGCCACCCCCAGGTCCTTTTCTGGGGAGCTGCTGCCCAGCCCGTCACCCTCAGACTGTGCATAGGATTGCTCCGTCCGAAATGCAGGATTTGCACTTGTCCGTGTTGAAACTCAGGAGATTTCTTTTGTCCCAATCCTCCAATGTGTTGAGGTCTCTCTGAATCCTAGCCCTGCCCTCCAGTGTATCTACTACTCCCCCCAGCTTGGTGTCATATGCAAACTTGCTTAGGGTGCACTCCATCCCATCTTCCAGATCATGAATGAAAATATTGAACAAAACTAGCCCCAGGACCGACCCCTGGGGCACTCCACTTGATACCGGCTGCCAGCCAGACATTGAGCCCTTGATTACTATGCGTTACGCCCGATGCTCCAGCCAGCTTTCTATGAGCTTTCCAGTCCATTCATCCAGCCCATACTTCTTTAGCCTGCTGCTATAGGAGATGGTATCAAAAGCCTATATATGCAATGTGAAGCAGGGACCATTGTCAGGGGTTCACGTAACATCAACAGCGTAAGCGAGAAGAGAGACAGACTCCTGACACACGAGCTGGGCACCCTGTAGCTCCTAATGAGCAAGCGCATCTTGCTAGCTAGACAGCTCTGATGTCCATGAGAGAAGCAGTCAAACCCCCTCTTGCTGCTCGTGGGGAGGAGGGGTGGATGCAGGGAGCCTCAGTAATCTAGACAAGGAGGTTTAAAGGGGGTCAAATGGTCCTTTCATGCACACACACACAAATGAATCGTGTTTGTGCATGCCATGCAAGAAAAGGAATTTGCCCTAGGGTGAGGCAGCACAAGCTCTCCCAATCAAGTGCCCAGGTCATAATCCATAGCATGCTATCAAGCTGCAAAAATCTTTTGCATTTTCACTCAGATGAGAAGAGCAAATGCGGTCCAATACACCAGCGCTTGGTCCTCTATTTTCCCCAGCTCCTTACCCTCTGCTTACACTAGACGTTGTGCATGTGCAAGTCTGACCAATTCCATTCCTTTCTTACATTATCTCAATCCATGGGCATCATCCCTCAGTGGCTGCAAGGTGCCTTCATGCCTTCTGAGGGGGCGACTGCAGGGCAGAGGCACATGCAATTGGGAACCGGTGGGGTGGGGTTCGGTGCATATTGCCTGCGCTCCCTTGGGAGCATCGTCTGTATTGCAGATCTCAGTGGCGTTATTCAGCTGCTACCTATCAAGCCAAAAATTTTTCTGGGGGGAAAAAAAAAAAGTGAATTTCCCCCAACAGTTTATTTCAGCGTTCTAATGAACTGGCTAACTTTGCCTTGCTGAATTTATTACTAATGCTGACTTCACCATCTGCTAATTGGGCCATTTGTGGGGATTTTGCTTGGAGCACAGAACTCATTGTATATTTATGAAGCTAATGCTTTCTTACAAGTGGAGGAGATGGTTTTTGTGATATGCCCAATGCCAGAGGACAGCAAACAAGCAGCACAGGTGATTAACTTCATGGTGAGTTGTAGGAACCAACAGCTTCCATGCGGAGTCTGTTCTCAGCTACCGAAGGAGGGTATGACCCATCAACATTATTTGATATCTTTTTCTTGATAGGGTTCTTTAAAAATCCACATTCAACACACATGCACGCGCACCTCGGTGCTCCTAAGCTACATGCTGCAGAACCAGGAGTCCAAACCTGGAGGTCCTAGGATGGCTTCTTGGCTCAAGGGCAGCCTACAGATCAAGGTTGCCCCGAACCACAGACCTTAACACCCCCACAGCAACTCCGCGCAGGAGGCATTGCTAGCAGGACTTGCAAGGAAGGTCGACTGCACCGAGTCTCTGTGGGGTCCCCAGGGGAAAGTTTCGTAATTCTGAAATATCCCGTGTTGGTTTCCAACCCCCTCGCCCCACCCTCCAGAATTTCCAGTTCATGAAAATAAATGTTGGTTTCCTCCCAATTTGGACCAGAACCAAATTAAAAACAAACCAACCCAAAAAACTTATGTGCAAGCTAGAAACCCTGCTCATCGGCCAGGGGAAGACGCAGAAGCCGAAAGCCCCCTTCCGACACGTTCGGATTGCGGCGTGTTGCTTTTTAATGGTTAATTCCCAAACTCTTCCGAGCGACGTCCTTGTTTCTATTTAAGAGGTCAAAACTAGAATAAAGCGTCTCAACTGGGAAACGCTTTGGGGAGAGGGGTGGATTTCACTTTGCAAGAAAATCCATTTTGGAATGTACCAAAAAAAAAAAAAAAAAAATAGAAATTGTGGCATTTCCTGCAAGAGAGAGAAAAACCTCATTCTGCGTCGGCTGCAAGCAGGGAGGATGAAGAATGGAATTAACTAATGAATAGTCAAAGACAACGGAGGATTGAATAGGAGCCTCTGCCTGGGCTCTGAGGCAAGGAGCGAAACTGGGAGAGATGAAACACATGGGGTGCTTGCAAATGCCGAGCAGCTCGGCCAAGCACAACTTTCCAATGCAAAGACCTCTGCTTGGAGGCCTGCCAGGCAGAGGGAGAATGCCACACGGTTGTCACTGCCTGCGTGAAATTTCCAGCTCAGAGTTTTTGTTCACGGCAAAATTAAAAGGCTCGTTGCCCTTAGAAACAATTTTTCCTCTGCGTGGCCTGGATCCATCTCTCTCTCTCGCTCTCCGCTTTAAGATTACACAATCAGCCCAACCTCTGTGGGACACGAGCGAGTTAGCAGTGGTGATCACTCATTAGCCATCTCACGTCTGACTGCGGGGCTCCTCTCATGCCATCCTTGTCAGCAGCAGGATTCCCATTTGCAACTAATAATCGCCAGGAAAAAAACCCCCGTGGCATCACGGGGCAAAGGATCTTGCGCGCCCGGTGCGGAGGCTCCTCTCTCTGCTGCTGCCAGAAGAGCCAAGGCGTTTTCTAAAGAAACGCTTGGCTAATTGATTTTCGAGCTGGCGAATAATCTCAAGCCTGAATGCCTTTAGCAGAGCACGCAACAGAAAACAGGCTTCGGCTCTGACTTCTGCCAAGGACCGCGGGGACCTGAAAGGATTTGCACCTGCAGGCCGGCTTTCAAAAAGCCAAGTTTAAATCACCGCTAAGGATTCTGCCCCTTTGGAGGGAGACCCTTTCCTTTTCCGAGCGTTGCTTATTTGTTCAGAGACATAGGCCCAGACGGCTTGAGCAGGGGGGAGGTTTTTAAGCTACTTTAATGCTTCCCCATTCAGGATTGATTGGGGAAGACTCGACGTGCCCGTGGCCTCAATGGACCCTTCCATCAGTCTGCAATGGGTATAATAATATCACCGTCACGTCCTCCTTGTGGTATGCCGGGAGCGGGTAGCAATGACGGACGAGGGAAAGCCCTTTGGGGAGCTCACCCTGCTAACTTGATGCAGCACCAGCCATCTTCAGGGGGCTGCCGAGGGAAAAAAGCAGAGTGCTTTTTCTTTATTTGGATCGCCAAAGGAACCACACATGGCAGTCACTTTGCAGTCTCTGGGGCACAGGACTTTCAGCGTTCACGGGCAGAGAGCAAGTCAACATGGGTTTCAAATGAAGGTCCAGACCTAAATAAAGAAGCTGGCAACTGCACTCTTTGCTCAGAGCAGGGGGAGCGGTTCACAACCACGCATGCACACATGCACAGTTGCACACCCTCTGCCCTCCAGTCCATCGTTACAGCCACGTCACGTGGAGGGAGACAGGAGATGCATATTTCTAACGAGAGACGCTCTGCCCAGGATGCACAAGGGAATCCTCACGGGGACGTGCGGACAGGGAGCTTCCACGGGACCATCGGTTATGGTAGCAGCTGGAAAAGTCGAGTCCCCTCCACAGCGCCCTGCCCTCTCCCCTCCTGCTATCCTACTTTTCCTCAAGATTTATCTCCCCGGTACCCATGTTGCTCGCCTGTCCTCCCAATGCAGGTCTGCAGCCTACAGGCTTCCTTCCTAATAGCCCTGATAAACACATTGGCTTCATTTCCGAGCTGTATTATTTATCGACCGTGCCTTGGGAAAGGGCGAATCTCCTGACTAGATAAGATGCTGGGTTGGCTCGTGAAGTGCTGGAAGCTGCGTTTCAGGGAAGGGCTGAGCGAAGCCCATTTCCCACAGGCAGCAAGGTGGGGCCAAGGTTCCCACCAAAGCGTGTTTGCATCCCTGCCAAACACAGGAAGGCACCATGCAAGCGTTACCTGCAGGCCTGGGTGCAATGAGCCCCAGACCAGGGTCCTGCTGCATGTACAGGGCTGCAGACGGGGACCTCAGACTGGTGCGTGACACTTAGCCTGCTCTCTCCATCCCTCTGCATCCTAAAGGAGCCGTTGTGGGGTCTCCCAGCAGCCAGGCAGGTGTGCTAGCAACAGAAAGAGCATCTGCTGCCCAAGGCACCTACATCACAGGCAGCATCAGTACAAGGCTCTTTTTTTGCACCTCCTTCTGGTCCAGACACCTGGAAGAAGAGTAAAGCATGAGCTGATAAATGCCTAATTTGTGAGATTTGTAAGTGAAATTATCTAGGACAGAGAATGTGACCTGGATCCTTCTTCAGCCCTCCTGCCTTCCCCTTTTTTTGCTGCAGGTGGTTTCATACCATCGGCCATTTCTTTTTTTAATTTTTCCCACCCCCCCAAATCAGCCTCAACCCGTTTCCCAGTTTGTTCCCTTTAAATGATTTCCCCAGCCCCATCTTCTCACTCCTTAGGATGCTGGCTCTGAACATTTCTGCTGGAGGTCCGTACACCCAACTAATCCATTGTGTGCACAAATGCGCCGGGCCAGGCTGTGTTTTGGGCTGGCAAAATCCTAGGCAGAAGCATGGCCATGCAGTTTCAGGCGTGCAAATCTAGCAGCTGCTCTCAGGGCTGTGGGCCAGGTCGTTTACCTGCAGGGACAAACAGGTGAGGATGCATTTACTGCTGCAGCAGCAGTCTGGCACCTGAGGCCTAAACACAGGACCATCCGTGGAAAGGTGGCAAGAAGCAAGCTCAAGCCCAGCAATGGAAATGATGAACAATTGCTTCTAATAAAAAGGGAAGGGAAATCCTGTTGTTTCCCTGGACTGGCCCTAAAGTTTCAAGGTCACCCGTCTCCTGATTTTAAGGGCTGGGACAAGGAAACACTGCCAGGTGAAAAGCTGCTGAAGTTGAACTGATTTTTGTAAGACTTCGTTGTGTGTGTGTCTCCAGGCATTTTTACTTTGCTTCTTTTCCCCCGCATTGCCGCTCCTCCCCGCCTGGCTGCTGCTTCTGTCCTTGTCTCCGATACAAATGTAGGTGTTTGAAAAGTAGTGCAGGTAAGAAGAACAAGTCCTCGATGTTCTTGTAGGAATACAAGGAGGATGTGAGCTCCTGGGGCATTTTCACCTACTTCTGCCCAAAACCTCCACTCCTGTAATTAGGTCTCTTGTCATCTCATTTGGCTTTGACCTGTCTCTTTGCAGTTCATCTGACCCCGTTTCCATATCCAGAACTATTTTTTTTCCTTTCTGTTACAGTCCTCCGAAGGAAAGCGTGCACTTGAACTTCAGTGAAATGCCCGAAATGTGTTGGACCTGCACTAGCTTTTGTCATTCAAGTGAGAGCCGTGGTCTTGGCCTCGGGGTTGTCCCCCAGACACCCCCTTTTCAGTGCAGAAGGCGCCTGAGGAGGACGATGCAGCTCCAAGGACCCGATGGTTGGATTCAGAAAGGTACAAAGCATCCTTCATTTTGAAGTCAAAGCTGGACAAATCTGATGGAGGCTTTGGCTAAAAAAATGACCGCAGCCTACAAGCAGCCTGCCTGCGGAGGAGCGCGTGGCAGCACTCTGGTAGCAGAGGAAGCTGACAGCAAACAGCCGTGCTGAAAGGATGCACAGGAATTTTGCATTTTAAATAAGAACCAGAATTTATTAACATCGAAAAAAAATCTCCTTGCTTGTGAAACGGCACGTGCCTCGAGTCTCTTACAACGTGGTGAAGCCACTTAAGCAAATGCCAAATCTAAGAATAGACGTAGCCGCGTGTCAACGGCGTCACCTTTTCATCTGTTTATTTAGCAGAGACAGAATAGCTGCTACAGACGGAGAAGCACCTGCTGCCAAACCGTTACCTTTACTGCATGGCGCAGCTGAGCTGTGGTCGCGCTGGTTTGAAGGCTGCGTGGACTCAGCAGGATTGCCCGACAGCCCCCCTTTCGATAGGAGTCCAGTCCTAAATACACAACCACCTCCAGCAGTTTAAAGAGTTCAGAGGTAGACTGATGGCCGGATCATATAGGGGATTCGGCGGATATACACTGGCACCAATCCCCATCCAGTGCTTGAGGAGTTCGGCATCTCCCCTACACCCCCCTTCTTGCAAACACTGGTCTTTGCTGGTTGCAGTCACCATTTTTAAGGCTGTTTGTAGCCTGTTACCTAAATCCTCCTTCAGCTATTCCTATGCACTTAGATCTTACTAACCACAACTCAAGCAGCAACGCTGCTCCTCCCGAGACCCCTTTCTCCCTTGCCCAAGTGACGGGTTGTGCACTGTATATTCCTACAGGTAGGTGAGCACGGATGTGCAGAGCAACACCGCACACCAAGGAAGCGCTGAAGTGGTTAACCTAGCTTATAATCAGCCTTGGCATCACCATAGCAACGTGAGCAGATGCAACACTTGTAATCACTCAGAAGACACTGCTGTTCTCCCTTGCACACCCACCAGTGGAGGTGACAATAGAGCCCCTGCCATGGTCACCTCCATACAGGTGGCAGGATAACACAGGGAAAATAAACACTACTGTGTTTGCCATTAGTGCCCTGAATCTGAATCAGCCTGTGCTTGCAAAAGCTTGCATTTCAGACTGCAGCCCTCAATCTTTTGGAAGATCAAGGATATTTATGGATGTATCCGAGGGAAATGAGGTGTCTTCACTTCTTCTGCCTAGTGGAAATGACGTGCATGCAAAAGTGACCTAAATAACTGTTTCAGAAACTATTGAGGGCTCCAAGGAGCATTTCCCTGCTGCATAAGGCAGGGAAAGCATCTTGCAAATGCCCCAAACTCTTATCAACTGCAGAACCACGGCGCTGATCCAAATCCCGTTGGACTCCAGGGGAGGTTTTCAGTTGACTCGAGTCGGTTTTGCGTCAAGCCCTAACGTTTAAGTACGTGCATGTACCTTCTCCGGTTTCACTGCGAGTTACAAAGTGGAGCAAATCTCATAACCTGCAAAGAGGAAAATGTTATCTATTAAATCACGCCCAATGAATTACCTAGCATCTGAGTTAATGTGGCTGTTATCCAAAACTCTTTGCCAGGTGAATCGGTGCGTAGCAAAACTGCCTGAAGTTTACTGAATTGTCCCAGCAACAAGGATTAAACTGGTGGTAACCATTTAATAAAATCGGGGCAAATGGTGACTTCCCCGGCTCTCATAGGTAACCTTTGTTCTGGCCAGTGTTTGTGAGCTGCTCATTTTGAAAGTCCAAAGTCATCAGTTCATTGTACCTGGACACAGAAGCCAAATCTCATCGCGTCTGTTCTCTGGTGCAGATACTCAGTTTTCACCACCACAAAGGAGCCGTCTCAAGTACCCACTCACTGAATTATTTGCAGAAAAGACCTCCCACCCACCTCCTGAGCATCTCAATGGGCCTCCAGTGTTGCACAGGTATCGTGCTGGTCCCACTTTGCCCCCGGGGGCATGAACATAGCTAAAGCAAGACTTGACGTTCCCTTTTCAAATTGCCCAAATATTCCAAACAACTCCTGCCCCCTTTGCTTTGCTCTAATGGAGAAAAGGCTTGGATGAAATGTAATAAGCCAAAAGCGTAAAATATCACCTTCATTATAGGCTCGCTTTAGAAACCCTGACCTCCGCTGCTGGGTCAGAGACTCAACTGCATGCCCAGGAGGCCAGAAGGCTGCCCATTTAACCAGCTCAGAGAATTAAGCCACGCTCATGTGGCTTTCTTTCGAGGGTCACTGATCGCATTCACTGTAATCCCCGAGGGGATTCTGACTTTCCAGGTCATATATTGCAGCTACCTGAAATGGCACCGTGTTTTTCATACACAATCTACTGAACAGCTTTTCTTAGCTCACAAAACAGAGCTGAGTGATGAAGTGCTGGCCCCGATCCTGAAAGCATGGGTTCGATCCTTGCACTGCATAACAGCCTGCTGCAGGGGACGAAGCGCTGAGCCGAGAGTTTCACCCACCGAGATGGAGCCGTTCATTGTTATTGAGGAGCTATTGGGACATAAGGTGCTCCTGTCTCTGATGGATCACTTTATATTCAGAGGCTGTTTTTACGATCCTGAAAGCAAAGGATTCTTTGTGCCAGGTGGGGATTATCATATTTGTAGCATATGCTGAGCCCTGCTTTCGTTTCTATAACTCATTTTCTAACATCTTCAAGCAAATTTCACACTGTTGGAAAAATGTCAAGGGTTTAAGCCGATGTGTGATATTTACTGATGTCACCAAGAGAGAAAAAAAGGATTGCACGTTATCATACATTTAATTCTCCATCAGGTTTTCCTAGAAGAGGGAGAACAAGAAATGTGTTGTTTTCAGCTATCCTTTGTACATGCTAATGAGCACGGATAACTCACAGGATTGCAAAGTACATTTTAACTGAGTTTACAGCATGTCTTATTTGGAGTTAGGTCTTTATTACAAGTTCTTTCCCACATAATTGTGGAGCGAGTTCGACGATAGCGGCATGGGAATGGTGTTAAGAGGCAGGAGAGAAGTATGGGGGTTTGAAAAGACGTGTCCCATCATGACACAGAGGACAGGGGATGCCCTTCCAGGTGGTGGAGACTACGCAGCCAGCTCTCACACCAGCTGTGGCAAGTGAGCTCACTTACACTCACGTGGATGGAGCAGGGCAAGGAGGGCAAAGATACAGCTGGTGCGAGTTGGCAGGAGGCCTTAAGTCCAAGCGTTGGACCCAGGGCAGCGTTCACAGTGGTTAACACTTGTGTTGCAATAGCGACAGGACCGGTGCCTTGATGCGCTCAAAACATGGGTCCCAATCCTGTCACTGGTACAAGCGGTCCCCGATGCACACCCAAGCCAGAGAGACGAGACGTGGCCCTACCCTGAAGCATCTCATTGCCATCTATGCAGGATTTGAGAAAGCCTCATGGTCCCATCTATAGACTCTTTTTAAGCTCATTTTCTTTTTAACCGTTAGCTCATTGGTACTGATAGTTTGAGCCTGACTATTGCAAGGACTCAAAAGTTAGGAATGATGGTTGCTCATGTAGCCTCCCCCACACCGTTTTTTTGTTGTTTGGGGTTTTGTTTTTGTTTTTTTTTTTACAAAACCCTAGATTGAAATGACCCCCCTCCATGCCTTAGGAGGGACAGTAGACTTGTCATCCTCTGCCATGAGTGTAAGTCCAAGCACATATATTGGGATACTGCTTCCAGAGACGCAAAGGCTGGCCCCGAGGCTGGACCCCACTGCTCCTGAAGGTAATTTAATTATTTCAGAGGTGCAGGACTGGAGCTCCCCAGCACAGCAGCCCAGGGGATGTATATACAACCAAATACCAATTACCAGGAAATGACTAAAGACAAACACTAGGCAAAGAGGAAGCCTCAAGCAATCTGCAGTAAACCCCCTTGCTGTCAGTGCATTGAGCTCTGTGAGGTCGGCAAGACCCAGAAACATAATGGAAATAAATCTCAACTCTGGCCTATGCGACTGCTTGCTTCTTATAGTGAGAAATACAACAGACTTGGGTGTTTCACGTGATGCCTCTACATGTTAACAGCAAGGCCAGCTTTCTAAATAGGGACGGAGAAGCAGGCACAAAACCTGCCTAGGACCTCCTGAAATGCCAATTCTTCCCCAGGGGCATAGGAAGCCCCTGGATTGCAGGATCTCAGGCATGTGGTAGAGAGAGGGAAGAAAGTATAAGTGCTCATAAGTATTTATTCGTTTAATGTATGGCATGACCAGAGCGCTGCAAGCACGATGGTTTGCGTGGCTCCGGTCTATAACCAATGCTGCACCTCTCTGTAGCTGCCGCTCCTCAGCCTCCCTGGGAAGAAACGAAACTCTCCCCCTTCTTACCCGGCGTGGCCCTGCTCAGATTGTGAGTGGGCAGGAGACAGGCATGCAAAGCGGCTGCGAGCCCGTGGGCCGGGAGGAGGCAGCGAGTGGGTGAAGCCAGATTTCCACGTCCTGCCTGCCTGCTTGCTCGCTGCGCAGAGTCTGCAAGTAGTTGCTGGAGCTGGTGTTGAGCTCAGGCTGTCCCTGCATCTTTCCCAGACCCGGGGAAGAGTATGCTGCACCCAAAAGCTCTCCCAGGTCTTAAGATATCACCTCACCTCACAGGTTTTTTACGCTGGCACGTTCCCTGAACCAACACAGCTGCAGCACTGCTACTCGGGGTATCTAGAGAGTTGTCTCACCTCTTGTCACGGGGCAGCTCTCTCTGCCACTGGGCGAGAAGGGGGCTGGCCACGAAAGCCAGTTCCCTCTGCAGCCTGGTGCAGTGGTGGGGCAGCTACAAGCCATCCTTTACTTGGAGGGCTATAAAGTCAAGAGTTATTGCTTCTGTTTCAGACAGCGGCCTCTATTCCAGAGCAATCGATGAGCCCCTCGAGATAAAATCCCCCCTCACGCCTGTGTGCTTGGATCCAAAGCAGACTCCCCTCATAACATCTCCAGCCACGAAGAGAAGACAACCCCCTTGGGGCAGGTGAGCCGAGTCCCCGCTTGCCCACAGGCCGCCCCCCGCTGCAAGGTGCAGACAGACCGACACGCAGCGCTCAGCAGTGCAGCAGACGGGCAGGTCGTTAAGCAGCCATGGAAGACGAACCGTGTCACGTGCCATTAGCCCTGAATGGGCCGTTTATCGTGTTTTCCGAGATGAAGCAATTAAATAGAAAAAGCCTCCGTACGGAGAGCTCGGTGAAGGGATGGGCTCTGTGAGATGCAGGCGACAGGAACCTGCAGCTCGGCACGGACCAGCGCTCACAGCCCCACCCCTGTTTCATGTCTCTAGGAACAGGCCAAACGTGGAAGGGAGCCCGTGTCTACATTGCTGATCCCAATGAAGGAGTAAGCTCTGGCCGCCCAGCCAGCCAGCTAGGCACAACAGACAGCTGCAGGCCCCAGCCCTTGGTGCATGCACCAATGCAGCCCATAGACACAGAAACAGTGCGACAGAGGTCTAACGCCCTGCTCTGCAGCCAGTTGAAAACATCAGTGAACTTCTTTACTTGATATGCAATACCAAACTCTGAACATCCACAAACGCTGGCTTCCCTCTACTCCTTCAGCCTCCAAGTCCTGACCTTCAAGCCCACCCAGCCCAGGCTGTGTCCTGCCCAGTGGGGAGGAAGACTGCCTAAAGAGGCCACCGGGAATCAAGGGACTTACCCAAAGCCAGGCGCCGAAGTCAGCAGTCAAGGTGTGAGGCATCGGGGTCAGAGTCAGAGGCAGGAACCAGAAAGCAGGCAGAGTTCAACAGCCAGTAGTCAGCATGCAATCCGGCAAGCAGGAGGGCTGGGGGTTAGGGCTAGAGGTGTCCGAGAACCCCTTTTCCAGGAAGGCTGTGCAGCAAAAATCAGCTTTCTTGCCTGTTCTTGAGCTGCTATCGGCAGTAAAGCAGGCTACTAGCTAGGCTGCTGGACCACAGCTGGGTCCAACTAACTCGTCAAGGTGCCTGGTGCAGTGTTGATTGAGCTCTATGCCACCTGAGGAGATACTGCCCTTACCATGGCCTCAGTGCTGCTTCTGCAACTGAGGCCAGAGCAATATCACTCGTATTAGGAGTTTCCCTGGCTCCCAAGACCATACTCTGTGGGCACGGCTACACGAGATGCTACTGTGGGCTACACGAGATGCTTACTGTGTGGTAGCCTAATAATACTGTGCAGTAGCATGCCGGTCAAAAGCGGTGCTAATAAGCTACTGAGCAGTGTTATTAGGCTACTGCACAGTAACAGTCCCAAAAAAACCGAGCATCAACACTACTGTGCAGTAAATGTAGTTACTGTGCATTCAGTTAGTACTTCATTAAGTACTAAGCTAAATGCACAGTAACTACGATGCATTAATGAACATGTAGACACATCCTGTGAGCACCTACAATAGATGAGGTATTGAGCCTCAAAGCCCCACATGAAAGCACAGAGGTGCTGTCACTGTGACAAATGAAGGCCCAGATCCAGAAAAGTATTTCACATTGCCCAACTCCTACTGGCTCCAAAAAGGGGCCTAAGTGACTTGCAGAGATCTGAACCCAACTCCTCACACACCTCAGGCCAGCACCCTAAAACCACAGGACCATCAAGACTAGTTTGGACAACGTGGCCTGGATTTGGAGTAGGGGCATTTTTTGGTGTCCCCACCATTGTGGCAGTCTTCAAGTGTCTCCTTGCTCCTGTACACTCGGTTCAGCCATCATTAATTCATAGCATTCTGCTGATACCCAGACACCGATCAATGGTATTGATCTGGGTAGGTTTTGAGCTCAGCCCATGGCTGTAATTTCATTTTGCTACAAGAAAATAAAAAAAAGAAAGAGAGGGAGGGAGGGAGGGAGAGAGGAGGAAAGAGAGAGGCAGTAGTGGCTTAGCAGCATGTTGCATGAAAGTAATATTCTCCAGGATATGTTTTGGAATGGCATTCAGCATCTCAAAAATAGAACTTGAAGTGTTTGTGGCAAGGAATATGCTTAATTAGATTCATATATAACAACTCACCAGCTGTTCTGCAGACAAACAGAAATATTTGAGATCTCTTCCAGCTCTATGGAGACACAGAGGTTGGCTTCTCTCCCTGCTGCTTGCCCCAGCCTAAGAGACCCCTTTGCACAAATGATTATTATCTGTGCTGCGGTTCAGACAAGACCGGATATCCACACAATCTCGATGCACAGAGCAAATAGTTTAGCTTTTTTTTTTTTTTTTTTTTTTTAATTTTTATTGTTGGCCTTTATTGCTTCAGCTTCTTGAAACCTCTTAGTTGCAAAAAGCCCTTTGCATGGAAATGTAAGTCAGACATGGCACACATTAGTTTTGAAACAGGAATGTCTCACAATTTTCAGATGGAAAAAGAGCTTTGCTTTTAAGAAAGCTTTGCGAGCTAAAACAGAAAGAAAAAAAAAAAAAAAAAAAAAAAGAGAAGCAGCTCACTCTGCAGATTTTTCTGCCAAATGAAAAATTCCCAGCCCAGTTCTCAGGGATATCAAGCCATTCCTTCCTTTCCAGTTTCCAGCACAGTCTAACAGGGTCCTTCTAACTGGAAAAAGATAAAGTACCACTAAAGTTCAATTATACAAGCAGATGTGGAGTAAACATGAGCCCGGTTTTCACTAGAATTAAGGTACCACAAAACCCACTGGTGATAAATTCCTTCTAAGCTGCAGGACTCTCGACTTGTCTGGTTCTGATTGACAAGAGGTTTTTCAGCTATGGCATATAGGCAGCTCAAAGCAAATCCACATGCTGCAGACAATTGAAACATCAAAATTGCACCACGGAGAGCAGAAGAGACCAGAGCCGAGTCCTTCACCTCCAAACCCACAGACAGACAGGAAAAGCTACCATGCTAAAGAAGAAAATCTCTCAGGACCTGTTAGGAGCAGGTCCTATAGCCACCAGATGGCAACAGTACTTGCTCTCAAAAGGCTTGTGGAGTAGAAGTAGGCACTGAAAGCAAGGCTTGATGGAGGGCTAAAGTGCTACAGGATGCGCCTGCCTTTAAAACCCTCAGGTGTGCAGTTCTGTGAATGCCTATGCAAATTAAGCCACCAGCAACTGCTTATGCAAATAATCCCTCAGCGTCCTAATTGGTTGTTTCTATGCACTCATCACTACTTAGCAGGCACAGGTGATTTAGGTACCCTCAATGCACGCACGTCAAGTATCTGAGATTTGGGAATTCACAAAGGTGTGATTCCATCACACGGCTGCATCAAAAAGAGCGAGCCGAGCCAGCAGGCAAAAGCGCCTCTGTTTTATCTCAGGAGAACAAAGAAATAAGACAAGAACAAAAGACTTTCCTCCATGGGAGAGCACAGTGTGTGTGTCCCTGGGACCTCGATGCTCTGAACAGGCACTGGCAGCTGGAGGAGAGGCTTGTGTCCCTTTGAACTGAAAAAAATAACAGTCCTGTACAAAATGCAAGCTGTGACAGACCCATGCTACAGATATGTTACAGTGGGCTTTTATGAGGAAGGCTCCAAGAGTATTGCTTCTCCCATCAAGTATTCTTGGCCCATATTTCACTGTACATGCTCCAGCCTGTATGCAAGGGACCTTGCAAGGGATGTAGGCAAGGGATGTAGGCACCCCTTTAGACTGAGAGAAGAAGTTTCTGTGTAGGGTGAGGGTTGGGCACTCCTCTTCGTCCGAAGTCAGACAGGCACAGACCAAGGGCCCCTCGCTTCTACCCTCAGCACCTCATTGCTTTGAGTGACAGGGCAAATGGTGGAGGATGCAATTACTGATGCTGACCCAGTATCACTGATAACTCATTTGATAATAAGCTAACTTATTTGAACATACAGAACAAGCATTCTGCTAACCCGGAAAGCGAACGCCCCATACTGTTCAAACACAAACGTTTCTGTATAGCAGGACAGGAAAGGAAGAGCAGAGACAAAAGGCTTTCTGTGAAGGTTTCCATCCACCTTCTCTCTACCAGGCCACATGCCACCACCAGCAACCTGGAGCTTTCCAGAAACCTCACAAATGAAATTTCA
Source organism: Alligator sinensis (assembly GCF_000455745.1). Lineage (NCBI taxonomy): Eukaryota > Metazoa > Chordata > Crocodylia > Alligatoridae > Alligator > Alligator sinensis. The sequence goes on from NW_005841934.1 coordinate 876,455, forward strand.
GCCTTTCTGAGCGCTCTGGTTTTTAAACCCGAAAGCTTGCTAAAAAATTTTTTTCCCAACTATTTAAGTTGGTCTAATAAAAGATATCAGATTCACCCAAAGAACCTGGTCTGCTCTCCTCGGACATAGTAGCTACTTCACAGATCCTAAGATTGTGGGCTTCACTCAGAAAACCTAAAGGAGTTCAAATCTTCACGGTCACTGAGAAGTCACAGAGCTCAGACAATTTGGGCAGGCGAGATCCTCCAAAATGGCTGTAAGCTTTTGTCTTTAGCCTGAGTGAGAGTGAGATGAGTCAGAGCAACTGCAAGGGTGAATAAATGCTCCCGCAGATGTGAAGACCCAGTACCTAAACCAAGTAGAAGCATATTAATCAGCTGAAATAAGATCTGTTGGGCTCCCTTGCGCTGCAGGAGCCAGTGAGTCAATGATTTGTTGGGTGGAAGTGGGTGGTGAGTTGGCATTTGGAGTGAATCAGAATTCAGTCTCTGCCTGGAAATGTAGAAGACTCATTTTTTACATCTTAAGAAGGGCTTGGCACATTAAATTATATGTGCAGACTGCTTTAGAGGTGTCCTCTTTTTTCCCCGGCCCTTCACTTCCATGCATCTTGCACACAATTTAGAGCACTTAAATAAAGGGGAACATGTTGGACTATGAAACCTTACTTCAATTTGCTCTAGCTAGCCCGAATTCAGAATTCTTTTTATTTCAGGAATGGATCTTTAACTTAACTTAGTTATATTTCATGATGGTTTAATTTCAAAATCTGTTCTCAAGGCATGCCTCTGAATTGGGTTACGAGGGACCGTTTGAAGCTGACAATCATCTTTACTGTTGTTTGAGAGAGAGAGACTCACATTTTCAGGCTTACGGGAAAGGTTCGCTTTACTACAGGTTTGAGAATCCGCTGTCTCAAAGTTCACTGGCATTTCTAGGTGCTGTTGAGAGCCAGAGCAAATATTTCCCTGGGCCTCGGTTCACACGCAGTATGTTTTAGATTACACATAAGAGGATTCAAGAGAGGAAGCTAGAAAAAAAGAGAGTGAGTAAGAATGAAAGGAACCCGCATGTGGAAAAATGGGTAAGTGGGGGGGAGAGAGAAAAATCAACTAAAGAAAACACAACACCAGCACAGAGAGGTTTAGCACGCTGGCAAGGTTTGGAGCAGATCGTAAAGCGAGCTAAGCGCGATGCGTGCCAGAATGAAAAAGATAATGTATCAAAGGATCAACATGAGGCACTTAGAGCATGAATACCGGGCAGTAGGATTGAGTGAATGGGAGAAAGGGGATGCTGGATGAGGAAATAACACAAACGATATGGAGACACGGGAGCCAATTTTCTTGCACAAGCCTGCAAAGAAGAGTGACCGCCGAGTCTAGTCAGGGACATGACCATGACAAAACGGGCACAGAGACACGGCCTCTGTTTTGAGTGATGGTTTATAGAGCCGGTGACTTCACAGCCCAGTGGCAAAAGGGGCTGTCATGGTCCCAAATAAATCAGGGATCATCTATGTGGACATGCACCCCCCATCCACACTGCCCAATGTAACACAGACCAAACCTGCAATGAGACATAGCAGGTTATCCTGCACCATGCACAGCAGAGGAGGCAGCCCGAAGGATGGAAGTGCTCATCGCAAAGGGTTTTAGTGACCAGAAGTCACTCCAGCTCCCCGCACACCGCTATGGGAAATGTGTTTGCAGCAGTGTGAAACAACCACGGATCTGAGCCGACAACTCTTCATGGCGATGGCCAAGCCCCCGTGTTACAGAGCAGCTGTGCAGAGACATGCTGGAGGTCCTTTAAAGGAATCTCTGGAAGTGGAAAACAGTCAGGAAAAACAGATCTGGAGGACCGTGCAGCACAACAAATGGTTATGCCAGCAGATGAAAGATGTTAGGTTTTCACATCAGAGGCCGACTTAGCTCACATCCAGTGTGCTGACAGAAGAAAGTTGCTGAATGGTACCAAGCGGCAGCTAGGAAAGGAAAGCATTCAGGAAGAGCTAACTGCATCTGTGCTTCCTCCTCTCAGTATCACGGAGGCATCCGGGGAGTGTATACAGTGGGGGTCACCCCATCCCCAGAGGGCCGTGACGTGCTGGGACTGGTGAGAAGGGGGTAAGCTGCGTTTAACAGCAAGCACTTTGGCAGCAATAAGTCAGGACACACTTGCCCCGGCTCCGAGGAGCAGTGAACTATGTTTCACAGTCTGCCCCTCATTTCTGCTCTGAGCAGTCTGGTTGCAGGAGGAATGCCTCCTTGAAATGGCCTTGCTTAGTCGTCCTGCCCAAGTTGGTAAGATAGCCCAGGAGGTTAGTGCATGACCTCCAAGCATGAGCAGTAATGATGAACACAAGGGGCCAGATTCAGACCTGGAGGAAAACCTCAGATCTGCAACTTCCATGGAGGCCCCATGGCCTGACCAAGAGTGGTGCAAGTTACACTGTTCAGTGAGAGAGAGTCAGGAAGTAGGTATGACTGGCAAGGTAACTGGGGTGGTATTCAGGAGTAATACACACCTAGGAAGGAAGAGAAGCAGGCCAAAGCAGGATAAAAAAGCTAACAGGACAGCATAAGATAAAGCAGAGAATCTCCTCACTATTTCTAGCACTGCTGAGTTTAATCCAACATACCTCCTGTTCTCTTTTGATGCCAAATTGGAACAAACAGAGAATAAAAGAGAATAATCCAATGAGAGAGAGTGCCATGCTTGGCAAATAATTCATCATCACTGGGCATGAGAAAAAGAGAATGATTCAAAGCGTATGTATCTCCGGGAAGCACACAGATATTTCTTTTATTGGTCTGAGTTATAAAGAAGGGCTTTCAAGGCTAGACTTATTCACACCTGGTTAAAAACAAAATATGGCATTTGATATAAGATGTAGGCAAGCAAAGCTAGACCAAGAGGAGCCAATGAGGTGAGAACCATCTATTTTTACAAGAAAACTAGATGAATTTCTATAAATGGACGTTGAAGAGTGGAAGGGAAAGAACGATACAGAGGGGCCAAGGAGTGGGGAGCCTGGAGTTAGTTTGGACATGAAAACAAGAGCTAATGACATCTAATTCCAATCAGCTGAAAAGAGGGATTGAAAAAAAGGCAATACTTAAAACTGTGCTGCACCACAGAAATTGGTGAGCACGTACTATGCACAGCATAGTCCTCTATCCAGCTAACGATGATTTTTATAGGGTCTTACATGGCTATTTATGAAATAACAGTGAGTGCAAGTGGCTGCTGCTGAGAAGTTGGCTTAACATAAGGTGACCCAAAGGAGCTAATGTCTCAGCTTTACACTGGAACGTGGAAGTGCAGCTGCAGACAACATTTCAGATGCACTAGACATCTGTAACTATTCCCAAAATATGGCATGGTAGAAATCCAAGTCTGATTGATCAAATAATACTAACAATGCCTTGTCCTCTACCGCCCACACATGTGCAAAATAATTCTGCCCATTCCACAGCAGTAAGGAAATGTGCTGGTAAAAAACCTACTAGTTGTACTGAGTACATACAGACAACCAAAGCCTTTGGTCCCTTGACTTGTTTCTTCTCACTGACCTTGGGTGTCTGTAAGTTGATCATCCTCTCTTCCCCTTTGCCCCTCAAGGAGAGATCTTTTGTTCCCAGGGTGATCCTGAAAGCAATATTAGCCCCCGCATTGAAAAGTGTGATGCTGATTGTAGGTCCGCTTACGAGAAGAGAGCAAAACATATTCAAATAAAGAAAAATAGTAAGGGAAAGCTGGGCTTCTGCAGTTCTGGATGCTGTGGGTCTGATCCTGAGCCCTGCACTGAATTAAAAGCACTCAGGGCCTTACAGGGCACTAGGCACCTTGCTGGATTGCATGTTCATGGGTTAAAAGCGGGTAGGTGTATTCTCATGGACAGAGAACAAGTCTCCATTCAGAGCTAGTACTTGCATCTGACTGCCTCCCTCTAGCTTGGTCTTCCCAAAATTGTGTATTCCCCGACTCTTCTAGGAAGGGCTGGAAGCCCCATCCTGATTCCTCCGCAGGTCCTGTGCTATACAGATAACTGGATGCATTGCACCCCAGGCACATCCACTGGGACACTGGCTGACTTTGAGGCACCCTGAGAAGGCTTCGTCAACAGAATACCCCTATTATTTAATTATGAAAATGATGCCATCGCAGGTTGAATGTAGACTTGTCAAACCTGGAGAATTCTTATGGTCTGACACAGCTACCCACCATGCTCCGCATCCCCAAAAACAGAGCATCTGAGTAATCATGCTAATGCTCAGAAACCATGAATCGTTGCTATTAGTTATCATTTGTCTTGCTGCGGCCACGGGCCAGGCCTCCGCTGTACTAAGCTCTATAAAGGCACAGGACAAAGTACCTTAAACCTGTGCTTTTTAACCTTTTCAGACTCCAGCACCCCTTGAGAGACTCAAAGCACACCTTGGAAAATGCCAGGTCTGGGCTTTCACTTGATTTTTGACTATGGAAAAATACTAGAGCAATTCTTCTGTTGCAAAGAACTCAGAAAGGCCAAAACAGGTCAGAATGCTCTTAACCCGATGGATCCCTGTTTGAAATCTCTGGGTTTCCTTTGTGAATTGTTTGCACACCTAATAGTGCCAATATCACATGGCAATATCACCTGAGAGGTCCTAATAGTGCCAATGGTGTGGCAATATCACCTGAGAGGTCCTCAAGGCATCCTGGCGGAGAATCACTGCCCTAGAGCCTGAACCATTAACCCTCTCAGTGTGGGGGTCAGACTCGGAGGTACCAGCACCTGTGACTCACTTCACTTAATGCTCCATTCAAATCAGCAGGCATTTGGAAACTTTTTTTTCCAAGCACACACACATTTTGCAGCAAAGAACAGGGTTGCATTCACTAACCTTTTAGGTAAGCCTCTTGCCCAGCAATTGGAAGGGAAACTCTGAAATACTACACGACCACGTCGTGATGGTTTGAGAAAATAGCGTTACATTAAAATATTGCAGTGTAGTTTGCACCATTTCCCCTGGAGATCAGCCCGGGTATGTATGATTTGCTAAGAGACCAGGCCTAAACAGAGTTTATGTAACATTTGCTGAGTGGCTTTCTTATTACATGATGTAGAAAGGACTTACTCCTGTCAAGAGACTAGTGAAACAAATTAAGCCCCCAGAGTCTTTGCATTTGAAAGGTGACCTGGTGGCAGAGATCTGGAAAAATGGTATCAACATTTTCAGCTGTTCCTTGAAACAAGAAGCACATTATAGGAAATAAGAAAAAGCAAGGGAAAAGTCTGGGACATTGTTCCAGACTGATCAGAGGAGAGGCACATAAGGTTGGTTACTGAAGCCAAACATGGGAAAAATCCACCAAAAAAGGACAGAAGTATTGGAAAGCTCCCAAATCCCACTCTCCATTTCAGATCCTCTCAGTGAAAAGGCTTAACGGTAAAACTAATCATTCAAAAACCTGATGATTCAAATGACCATTGTGCTCCCAACTCATGTGAGAATGCCAAGCCCAGTGAAATCCAAACAGATGGTTTATGTAAAGGTCACGTTATACGTAGTACAATCGATATCTAGATTAGAGCCTGGCTGCTGCAAGGAAAAAGATATAATTGTGCACATGTGAAAACCCTCCAGTTTGGACATAGACTGGGCAAGGGTAATCAGCACTTCTTAAAGTCTTAGAAATGCAGTGAAAGAGATGAAGTGTGTATAATTACCAGTGAGAGTCATTGTAGCAAAGCAGATAAAGTTAATTATACAGTAAAGGAACATTTTCATGCACTTGATGTGGTAGTAATCAGAGTCAACAGTCGAAGTGCCCAGAGGAAGGAACTGTACACAATGAAAACAATCGTTTGGCAAAAGTGTACAGCACAAATTACCTACAAACAAAGACATCACCTATAGGAACACAGCTGGAAAGGGCAAAACTTAATGGAGAGTCATGGCTTTGTGCAGGCTGATAAAAAACCTGTGGGCTTCACCTGCAGCCTATGCTCCTATAATGCTCTTCTTCTGTTCAGGAGATGGCGTGATTCATCGTTGAACTAGAGAGCTCAACCAGATCCAGCGCCTATTAGAGGCAATGAGGATGCTCCCATTCACTTCCCTGAGTGTTGGATGAAGTCCTAAATCCCTTGATTGCATGTGAAAAACACAGATCAGCACTAAGCTTTGGCCATTTGTACTTATGGCAGAGGTGATTTTCTGGTGCTCAAACTGTACTTCAGGAAAAACTAAAATGGCTTCATCTTAAAATTTAGACTCACCATCTAGTGCTCCCTTAGGGTCCCTCTGATGTATACGGGTCTCGGGTCCAACGGTTCAACGCTCGGGTCCACTTGGCTGCAGTTAAAGTCCTGGGTGGGAGTGAGCATCCGGCACATATCAGAAGTGCAGAGTTACCTTCAAGAGGTGTAGGTTGTACCTTCAAGTTTCACTACAAAAGGAAAGTCAGGCATTTTCACAGGTGAGTGCATGTGTTTATGAACAGCATCCTGGGATTTTTATATTTGTTTGGGTTGGGTTTCTACACACGCGCACGCACAAAAATCATATGTAACTCTGTAAAACGGTATATAACCACCTAGTGTTACAATCTTAACTCTCTAGAAATGAAGTTTTCCTAGTTTATAAAACAGAACATAAACAGAGATTTGCTTTCATACAGGCCATTCACCTGTCCTCCAGGTCATGCAAACACACAGCATTCAACATGCAGATAAGAATTTGCCCAAATAAGAGGTTGTGCAGATCCTAGAAACAGCAAGATCCAGCAGATAAAGCCCAGCGCTGAGACTCGGGGCACCGAGGTTTTGTTCTTGGCTCAGTCGCTGACATACTGTGCAACCCTCCCCGGTCACTCTACCTCTCTGTGCCTGTTTCCCACCTCAACTTTCTCTCTCCCATGTCTAGTTACATATCTGGACAAGAACTGCCTCTTGTGATAGGTTTGTATTTCACCAAATAAAACAGGGGCCCAATCTTGGTCGGTGCATTTCAGTTCTCTTGTAACAAAAGCAGGAACTGATTATATTGCAGAAGGGTTCAATGTGAGCCAACGTGCCATTTCTGTACCACTTCTCCATGCTGTCATAGGAGAGAGAATGGGAAAGGAGTAGATAGGGGTTACCTCAAACCCATCTGATGCCCAGCTATCAGTTTGGTGATGAGAAGCTAGAGGCCTTTCCAACTGGTAATTAAGCAGGATTCTTCAGCTTACTTCTTCCCATGCTAATAAGATCCTTGAAATGACCATTTATTTATGAATGTACAAATGTAATTTATTTACAATTGCAAATTGCATTGCAAATTACAAATAAATTGATTTACCAATAAATTGATTTACAAATAAAATGTTTCTAAATAAAATGTTTATAAACACTTTCTAGGACTGTGGGGAAAGATGTCTCTCAAGGCATCACACTGAAGGAGCAAGAGACCGTTGGCTGGTCTGAACCATTCTGCTGAACTAAAGAGATCACAGTAGAAAGCAGGCCCATCAAAAAAAGAATAAATGTCTGATTGGGTCAGTGAAATTAGCAGTGTGGAGATGCAGGAGATGGGTATTCTTTGCTAAGGGAATTAATCCAGACTCTCAGAAAGGTTCAAGCAATACTTCAAATGGAGAGATCAGGGAAGAGGGACATCAGACATAATAACGTGTGCAGGAGAACATGGGATAAAATCTCTGCTGGCTTCATGCCACTCAGCCAGTGGAGTTACACCCGCGGAGAATTTGACCTTGCATCTTTCATTTATTACAACTGAAGAGTATTATTTTTGGATGTGCAGACCTCCACAATAAAATGTAAAATGTCCACAATAATTAGTGACTAAAGCAGATGGCAGTCTCTGAGAAGCCAGGCTCCGAACAACTCTGTGCAAAACACCCTCTAGGTTTCAAAAGAGATGCAGAGATATATATTCATTAGATAGAAAGCACAGATCCAGGGCAGATCTTACTGTTACATTCAACAGTTCATAGTACTGCACTGAAGGGCAAAGAATGAAGTCAAATACAGCTCAGGCATCATCTCTTCCCAAATGAAGTTAAAGCCACCTTGAGAACGAGAGCCTTGAGAATGCGGCAGCATTGCAGCCTGGTTTCAAACAGTCTGAGAAAGCATAATTGGTATTAGGGAGATGAAACTGCAGCTTCTGATGTGATTCCGCACAAAGAGCACTTAATCATAATATCAGACACCACAATAGCTGCAATATTACAATCAGTTCGCTTACGCATTTGAAATGCAAAGGCAAGGAGTGTCATGCTCCCTGCCTGCCTTGAATTTAAAAGGTGAGACTCTAATATTCACCCTGACCTTTGCAACAAACACAGATGGTGAGAAAGCAAAGAGCTAAAGGGAGACCTCAGTCTTAATGGGGCTGCTGACAGGCATCTTGGCCTCCGGGCGCTTGGACTTGTAGGAATGTGGCTTCCTTTAATCCTTTCAGGATAGTGCTAAGAACTCCAACACAAAAAGCATCTTTCTTTTTTTAACCTCAGGGTCTTGGATGGCAGATGAGAGAGGCATCCCAAAGCCCTTGGCCCTAGGACTACGTCAGGCTGCGGTGACAGTTCAACAAAAACTTTACAGTGATTCTCCTGGCACCTAGGCAGACTTAGAGACTTGATGAGCTCAAACAGTGGCTTAGACTCTGGCACTGAGGGCATCTCTGTCACTAAAAGACCACTAAATGCTTGCTTAGTACCAAATATCTTAGCTACTCAAGGATCAAATGGAAATCAATGATGAATCTGCAGCAATGGGTTCAGTAGAAGCCAAAAGGACCAAACACTGGTGAAATTCTGGGATTGGAAGGGCTACATCTTAAGCCTGGTGTATTCAGTGCCAATAGGAGGTCAGTAGGAATAGCATTAGCTAACAAGGTATCTATTAGCATAGAATCAGAGAAAATGAGAGTTGGAAGGGACCTCGAGAGGTCACATCTAATCCAACCCCTTGCTCAAAGCAGGATCTCCCCAGCTATATCAATCCAGCCAAGGCTCCAAGGATGGAGATTTCACAACCTCTCTAAGTAACCTGTTCCAGTGCTTTACTACCCTCCTGGGGAGAAAGTTCTTCCTAATATCCAGCCTAAACCTCCCATGATGCAGCTTGAGCCCATTGCTCCTTGTCCTGCCATCTGCCACCACTGAGACCAGTCCAGCTCCATCCTTTTTGCAACCCCGCTGCAGGGAGGTGAAGGCTGCTATTCAATCCCCCCTCGATCTTTTCTTCTCTAGATTCAATAAGCCCAGCTCCTTCAGCCTCTCTTCATCAGTCGTGTGCCCCAGCCCCCAAACCGTTTGTGTTGCCCTCCGCTAGACTCTGCAATTTGTCCACAATTTGTCCATTATACAAGAAATGGAGGGAACGGTTGGTCAGAAATTGTCCCAAGCACAGTGGAAAAATCCTGGCATCCACAGGTGGGCTTGCAGAGGGAGGACTTGATGCCTCTATCCAGCCTCTGGATAATAAGGGTTGTGTTTGCTCCTTCCAACAGGCGCTAGTATTCTGCAAGTTCCCGAGGCTGCCGGGAGACAGGCAGGGCACCTTGCAAGTGGCAGTCATCAGGCCAACTCCGAAGGAGAAACAAGCCTTCTTGATTGAAAGACAAGGAATTGTGACGGTGGGGGGAAAAGCAGAATCACCTCTCCACTGATTTCAGGCAGTCTACTCAGGCTTTCACAATTATGTCTTCAATTGCCTGAGCATTTCAACAACTGCTGCTTAGCGATAATTTGGCAGTACCAGATCGTTTTAGTTAGCATTTAGTAATGACATGGTTTCACTTTACATGATGAGCAAAAAAAAAAAAAAAAAAAAAAACCCTAATAAAAAAGAACTGTAAAATGATGCCTGGAGATTGCTCGGGCACATTGCCACCTCGTGGCAGCCTCGGAGCCCAGCATCTCCTACTGCAGTGGTCTTGGCTTCTGTCAGCAGAGGTCCCAGGAAAGGTGTGGGCAAGTCCCTAAGGCAATCAAGAAGCTTGTCCATCTCTACCACAGACTGGAGAGAGGTGCCTGAGGGGTGGAAAGCAGGGATTTAAATGCAGATGAGCAATCTGGACCAGTGTCCCAGCCCATTCACTGAACTGCTTTTGCATGGTTCATCTGGGAGCTGAAGCCGCTGTGAGTTTCGACTGCTTTCCCCAAACCTAGCAAATGAAAAATCCCTGTTTATTGTCTGGGCTAAAGGTCTTCTCTGCCTCTCACCAACACCAAAGCAGAGATCTGTGGTCTCCATCTTCCACTGATGCAAATACAGTGTTGTCAGCACAGGGCACGCAGACCCCAGGGAGCTCTTTGCACCCTGGTTTTGCTTGAAGAACAGGTAGTAGCAGCCTCTGCTCCTTTGATATTCACAGGCTCCCAGTTTGATCATCAAATACAGGCCCGACAGCAAAGCCAGTGTGGGTGACAGAGCCCTGCCAGGCTCTGGTGCGCCCATCTGGGTAGGAAGGACTCTGTCTCGCAGCTCTGGCAGATTGTTCTCCGAGGAAGCATGCCTTAGGTAGCAGTGGTGTTGTTTGTAGCCATGTGGGTCTAAGGACATAGGCAGACAAAGCTCTTTGGGTAGATGTGATATCTTTTATTAGATATGGTGGCAGTGCCATTCAGGACATCACCAGCTGCTCAGTGGAGCACCGCGAGGTGGCAGGGGAAGTGTCCGAGAGACGGGAAGGCAGGAAAGCTGCAACAGCAAGGGGCCGAGAAGCTGACAGAGAGAAAGTAGAGCAGCTTTGCTGCAGAGGAAGGAAGTTTGGAAATAAGCCCATCCTAGCTGGGTCTCAAAGCCTTCCAGGCTGCTGGATTTGGGAGAACAGAGCTGGAGCTAAATGGGGGCATGGATATCTACTAAGCATGGAGGAGAGAGGGAGGAGAAATAAGAGAGAAAGGGAGGCAGAGACAGCACTAGGCATCGGGACACAAGCTGCTTCATATGGCATGTTGCTCCCCTCGTGTTGTTTGCACCCATCAGCATTAGGTCAAGCACTAGGAAGAATAGTCTAGCTATTATACATAAACCAGTTTAAGTGATCAGAAACTGGTTTAAACCTGTAACAGAAGACATTCAGTGCACATAAACCAGTTTGAACATGGCCGAACCCGGTTTGAGATAAACCGGGTTGAATGTAGTATCAGACTTAACAGATTTGGGTCAAACCGGTTTATGCAATGTCTGTCCCAGACCCCTATCTTCCGAAGTGGTTCAGCACGACAGCAGACTCCCAGGAGAGGCTGGGACATCTCCATCATGCGAAGTGCTTACTTCCAGGCTAGACAAACATTTGTCTGGAATAGTTTTGATAAGGCTGATCCTGCCTTGAGCATAGGGTTGGACTAGTTGGCCTCTTGGGCCCTTGGTTTTTTTCTGCGATTCTATGAATAGCATTTTGGCAGCTGCAGAAGAAGGCATAGCAGCCTGTCTAGCCTGGCACTTACCCGCCGGGAGTCTCTTCCTGTTACTGTTGTTCTGTCACTGAGTCTGAGCTGGTGATGGAGGGATTATGACAGGACTAAACCGAAATAAATGCCATCCTGGAGGGCTAGGCAGGGGAGTGCAGCAGAGAATAAATTTACCGGCTCCATGTACATCGCTGCATCTGACTTCTGGATGGTCCAAGCTGAGTTTCAGCTACAAAAGAGACAAAAGGATTATTTTAATGGAGCTGTACCCTCCTGGGTGAGCAGAAATTAGCACAGAAGAGTGTGGAGCAGACAGGTAAATGCAGTAAGTTAGTGATGGCTGGGGAAGTGTAACCCATGACGGGCTCTTCCCTTTCTCTTGCTACTTCTTGGTTTAATAAGCATATCCACCCCAGGAAGGGAAACAGCCAGCTGGTCATGCTACCAAGCTGTGCCCTACCTCGAAAGCCTTTCAACTGAGTAATTACTTTGTGCTCGTTATGTCTGCACCCAGGACCACGCAGAGGCAGGGACAGATAAACCCGACCTCTTCTGCAGCTGGGAGGAGGCAGAAGGCCTGTCAGCTGATATCTACTCCAGCCCCATTGAAGTGCATGGGACTACTCCCATGCTTGAAATCACTCACATGTGTAAATGCTTGGAGGATGGCCTGACTTGGAAAAGGAGAGGAACAGACTTCCCGGAGACCCTCTGCTCAGCAGCTGCAGTAGGCGAGGTGCCAGGCTCAGCCCAGGGTCAGGAAATGACTGGCAGCTCTTCGTTGTCTTTTGGCACGCCACCGTTGCATACAAAGGCCCACAGAAAAACCAGGAAAGCTGTGAAAACAAATATGCATTTTGGAAAGTGCCAATATTTGCACAAACCCTTCCCATATCACACACGTTTCTTGTCGGTTGAGGGCAGCCCTAGCAGTTCTCCATTGCAATCTCTGCTCCCCTGTTCATGCTAAAGACGAAGAAGGGTTTAAAACTTGCAGGTGCATGAATAAGGGATGTGTAGCCTCCAGAAACCCTGTGTTACTTCTCCTCAAGCACCACAGCCATGTGCTGGGAAGGGTGAACTCATGTGACTACAAAGAACGATGCCAGGACCCTCGACCCTATCCCCTCGCCCAACTAAGGACCAGGCAACCGGTTCAGGGACATTGCTCAGCCTCCTTTTTCAACGCAGGAATTTATCCATTTGGATTATTTCAGAGAGCTGAAGCCAAATGAGGATTCCTGCCCTCGAATGAAACCTTGTTTTCTCTATGTAGATATTGGTGATATAAATACTGTCTGCCTAGATTCCCTTCAACGTGGTTAGTAGCAAAGGTCAGAGTTAACAGAGGCGATCCGCTTGATGCGTCTTCGCAGTCGCTGCTTCAAGAAGTCACTAGGTTGAAGATGAGCAAAACTGCATTCGTTTACCAAACTGTTGGCGATACGTTTCCAGACATAAATGAGTTGTTCTGTTTTGTTGTGTTGTTGTTCTGAATTATGCTTTGGCACATAATTATGACAACAAAATGCAACGCTTTAGCGATACTGAAAACACAGGGAAATCCAAATCAACTGTCTTGCTCTTCTGTCACTCACAGCTGCCAATCAAGGGCTCAATTAAAAAGCAGCCAATGCAAAAAGCAGTACTTTCTTCACACAGCACTTCAATTAAACTGCTGGACTTCTTGCCGTACATATATTAACGAGGCCCTGCAAACTTAGCAAGGTTCAAAGCGGGTACAGCTGTTTACATGGATAGCGAGGCTATCCAGAGCTATCATAGTTAATGCATTTTGAGAGAGAGAAAAATGTCCAGCTTTGGACTATAAACCAGCCCTTATTAGTAATGATGACCAAGAGAACAAATGTGGGCAGCAGATTATCACACAGCTGCCTAACTGGAAGTGGCTTATACCTTCCTCTGAAGCATCTGGTGCTGGAGACAGGATACTAGACTAAATAGACCATGGATCTGATCCATTATGGCAGCTCCCTTGTTTCCCATCCTGTCGCAAGTATTCACACGAGTAATTTCGAGGCGGACGAACGGTCCCATTGATTTCAATAGGAATAAATCTGGAGCGCGGGTGCATGAGAGAGAAAGGCAGGGCACACGGAAGTACACGTGAGTTCAAGTCTGTGTGCGAGCACGTGTGTGCTGAAAGTCTGTTGGTATGAGACATCAGCCATATGTATCAGAACATAGCCAACTGCCTCCCGTATCCTCAAACCAAATGCATGCGAAGAACAAACAGCCTGCCGCAAAACCCATGCAGACTCCTCGAGCAATAGACCCGGGGTCAAGGATCAAAAGAAAAATATGCAACTGCCCTGAAAACTCCAAATCATAGAAAACCTAATTATATGGGTTTCTGAACCAACGCAGTGCCAGCAGGCAAGTGACATAACGCTGCTGCATGCTTAAAAGAGCAAAGCAATCCCTAACCACGAACCCAACGAGAAAGGGGAAAGGAAAGGGAATCGACAGACAGAAAACAGAGGAGCTCTCACTTGAAGTTAGCACCCCTCATGCTTACCCCGAAACTCTGCAGAGCAGCTCTTTGACAGGAAAAAGGTCCAGAGCAATCTTCAGACACGCTAACTCAGGACACCACTTGGCCCAGATCAGCCAGTGGAGATTTTGTTTATGTCAGTGCGAGCCCCCGGGACTTTCCACCAGGGCAAGAGCGCTGCCCATGCCCTGCCATTGCAAAGTCAGGGAAAAGGGCAAATTCCTTTGCAAGGAGAGTGGCCAGGTCATTACGTTTGCACCAACACCAGCAAACCGCAGGTGCCCCAGTGACAAGAACGGCATGTTGGGTTGGGAGCGCTGTCGAAACAAGCTGGACTGTTTGGCCTTTTGAGAAGTGACTAACTGTGTTTTTGACCTGCAGAAGCTCAACCACAGAGGATAGAAACAAAGCAAAGGGAGGAGGGGGGACTGTTTTCTGCTTCATATTAAAAAAAAAAAAAGCTTTTCCAACTCACCTGGGACTGAATCTGAAATGTCTATCAACTGGAACGAACAAGAAAGCCAAGGACACTGCCTGCCTGGACTCACTGGCCAAAAAACCCAAACTTGCACACAGCCTCTAGGCAAGGAAAGGCACTAAAATGGAGCATCATCTCAGCCTGACCCTCTCCTGTATATACCTCAGGGATTTACCCGCTCTTCTGGAGCAGCTCCCCAACCCAGGAGTTGTAGGGAATATCACAGAAGAGAAAATGTGCCTAAAAGGATGCAGATGTCCCTGGATACGCCGTCTCCCACGCAGCACCATCTGCGCAGTGCCATCTGGCGAGTCCGAACCATGTTGCAGTCTCCAAAGGAAATTGCAGCTACCAGAAATGTTCTGCAGCCGGCAACACCTGGGCTGGCATCCTGGAGGGAGGTGGGACAAAAGCAAACATCAAGATACTTGCCAGCTAGAGGGGAGAAACCGAACACAGGCTGAAGGATAAATATGGGGCAGGCTCTCAGAACCAGGAAATGTACTTAAAAATTGTTGTTTTTTTTCTTAAGAACCCCCCCCCCACCAAAAATAATACATTATGGATGCATTTATTTGCCTTTGGGGTCATCAGCCTTTTGGCTACCCTTGGGCTATATTTTTTTATTTCTTCTCTGCAACCATGGAGGATAGAAACATGCGTTTTAAAATGAAAGCTGGATTTCCTGGGTCATTTTTTTGTTTCCCAGGCCTGGAGTTGTAGCTAAAGCACCAAAAATCATAAGAAATCAGAACTTCTGGTAGAGGTGATCTCTTTTATTAGACTGACTAGATAGTTGCAAAGAACTGTCTTTATTTGCAAGCTTTTTTTTGCAAAAAAAAAAAAAAAAAAAAATATATATATATATATTGCAACTGTCTAGTTCAGGGGTTGGCAACTTTTTTGGGCAGAGTGCTAGAAACACCCCCAACTTCAACTTGTAAAATGTTGGTGTGCTGGGGTGGATGGCGGGGGAGCTGCGAGGGGCCCGATCCTTGTTGGAGCAGCGGAGCCCTGGGCCCTTCCCCGCCGTCTACCCCAAGGCACGAGTGCCGAGCAAAACGCCTTCACATGCCACGCACGGGCACCCGTGCCAGGGATCACCTACCCCATATCTAGTTGGTCTAATAAAAGATATCACCTCTCCCAAGAGTTGTGATTGCTTTTGCCTGTAGACCAACAGGGCTACAACCTGTTTCCCCAAATATCACAAGACTCGCAATAAAAACATGAGAGCTGGCGACACTGTATAACATTAAATGCATTGGAGGGCTTCAGACTGCGTATAAGAATAATATTGCAAGAATAACCTAGAAAAACCTGCTACCTAATAAAGAAACCATTAAATGAGACACTCTGGTAAAACTCCTGCTAAAATTGCTTTGCAAACTGATTCAGCCAAGGAGGAAAATTTAAGGTCTAACTTTAATAGCCAATTATACCAACTGGGAAAATACCTCGCATCCACTGTTCTGCGAACGAATGCTAAATGAACACCAGGGCTTCGGTGACAATGACCACAAAACCACTTCAACTGCACACAGAAAAAAGGACTTGACTTCTGGTACCATCTCAAAGTGCCACAGGATCAAAATTTACAATCAAATAACAGTCAAATCCCCTCTGAGTGGGAAAATCATACCCAGATCTCAGCAATATCAAACTCCGGAGTGGTCGAGCAAACAAAAGAGCGCTCGGCTCATGAGATCAATGCTGAAAATGTCATCTGCAAGACAAATCAAAGCCCATAACGAGTGAGACTGCTGCAGATTGCTGCTCAGAGAGGAGCAGAGATAAAGCAGGCTCCTGCAAGATACAAATTCAATTATTTTAAATGAGGGGTGAGCTGAACACAAAACACGGGACAAACAACGGGCAGGGCCTGCCGGCACCTGCGAGGTTTGCTCTTTTCTTTACCTTTTGACAACACTCGTATGGTTTATCACTATATTTAAACTGTGCCCCACAAGGAAGAAATGAATCTTGGTCCAATGGACAGAGCGCGCTATTTCTGTCTCTGCCTCTGATCAACTGCATGACCACAGGCAAGTCACTTTGCCTTCTTGTGCCTCTGCAGCCCTTTGCCTGTCTCAGTTACGGAGGTGCTTTCCTTAGTCGGGATCTTGGGCTGCGATACCGGTAAGGCAGGGACTGGCCTGAACGCGGCCAGGGTCACTGACAGCGGCAACCAACCAGCAACTGAAGAGCGGCTGACCGGCTCCTTCGCAT
>NW_005841934.1:893129-894145 GCF_000455745.1 Alligator sinensis
GAAAGAGTAGTGAGCGTATGCTGTGTACATGCACGGCCTGAAGTGTGTGCAGGTGTGTCCTGTACTGTGTGTGTGCATTGCGTATGTGTGTCCTGTACTGTATGAGTACTGCACTGGGCTGGCCTGCCTCTTTGGAAGGAAGGATATGTGTGTGTGTGTGCGTGCGTGCGCACAAACACATTGTGTGTCCTGTCCTGTGTGTGCGCTGCATTGGACTAGTCTGTCTCTTTTGGAGGGAGGATGTGTGTGTGTGCACACGCATTGTGTACATGTGTCCTCTTGAAGGGGTGTGTGTTTGCTTGTGTGTATGGGGGGGGGTCTCCGCATGGCCCGGGATGTGTGTTGTGGGGCACCTGGGTGTGCACACGTGTCCGGGCTCTCTCATGTACCTCGGTGCTCTGTGGGTGTTGTGCAACACGCGTGTTTCTTCTGGTGAGCCCACGCCAAGTGTCAGTGCCAGGGGCCCTGCGGGGCATGTACACGAGTGTAAACCACTGGGCACCACTGTGAGGCATGCGTGTGTGCGATAGTGTCTGGACGCGTGTGTATGTATACACGTGGCACGTATGTCTTGTAGTGTGTGCGTACATGCGTGTCCTAGACTGTGTAGATATGTCATGCGTGTCCATGCCCCCTGTGCGTACTGCACGCGCGTGCGCCCGGTCCTGTGTCCGCGTGCATCCCGCCTTGTGTGTACTGTGCGTGCACGCCTATTGTGTATGTCCACTTGTGCCCTGCCGTGTGCACGTGTGCCGCCCTGTGCGTGCATGCATGTACACACGTGGAAGGTGGGCACTTGTGTGTGTATGTGTGCCCTGCCCTGTGCGTGCACTGCATCCTATGCGCGCACCTATGCCCCGCGTGCACACGCGTGCCCTCACGCACGTGCGTCCCAAGCTGTCCGCCTCTACGTGTGCGCATGCGCGTCCCTTCAGCGCCCTCGCGCGACGCGCCTGAGGGACTGCACCCCCGGCCCCGCTCGCGCCCTCATCCCCGCCCCCTCCCGCCGCCAGGGG